>NC_061773.1:29252789-29552789 GCF_022458985.1 Mugil cephalus
ACAGTTCCACCTGGATATTCTCCACATGTCAGAGGATGGTGCAAATGTTTGTGTAATGCTCATAATTTAGAGGAGGCGTGCATGAAAGGGACGGGAGGCGTGTCATGTAGAGCTGTTATCCTATCTGGGGCTAGAAGAGTAGAAGACGAGTTGAACCAGGAGGCTCCCAGGTGTGAAACACAGTGCTGAGAGCTGAGTAGATGCTCCCAGGGTGCATCATCCATGTGAGAACACGAGAAGAAACAGAATAGCTAAAATAAATAATGAAAAACGTTGCATGATAAAAGCTCCGCTGAGACGCTGGAGCTGAAACTAGTTCTTTTAAAATCACATCATGAATTCACAAGAGGCCAAGGACACGCTACCCTGCACGGAAACACACACAACCAACACAAATACACAAACTGGACCCACTCAACTCCAAATCAAGAGGTAAAGAGAATGTATTTCTGTAGAAAAGGAGGAAATATTGAGTTGACCACTCTGTGAGCACAATAGAAATGTACAGCTCTGAAAATATCACTTCCTTAAGTGCAACTGGTTTTTGTATATGTTAGCCATAAGTGTATGTCATGGTGAATGTTATGTGTGTTTCTGAGTCCTGTCTGCAGTTTGATCACCATGATGGTTTGGGCTTGTTCTGCTGCATCTGCTCATCATTGATGGACCAATGAACTGTGAATTCTACCAGTGAACTCTGAAAGAAAATGTCAGGACATGAGTCCATGAGCTGAATGTGAAGAGAAACTGGGTCATGGAGGAAGACAAGGAGCCCAAGAACACCAGTGGTTCTCCAGAAGAACCAGATGAATGTTTAGGAATAAGTTAAAGTCCTGACTTTCATCCAGTAGAAATGTTGGAGCATCAGCTGATGAGAGGAAACCATCAACATCTCACAACTCAACTGGTTCTGATCTGAATGGGATCAGATTAAACTTTGATCAGCTGTTACCAGGAACATTTAGTCTGAAGGACTCACAGACTCACACACTGGACACACACTAGTATAATCTTTCTGTTTCATGTGTTTGACTGTTCTCTCAGTAAAGAAGAAGCTCCAGAGGATCAGAGTGAATCTGGACTGGAACAGAGGAAATGCAACTTCAGACCAGTTCCACTGACATCACATGTCATGAAGTTTCTGGAGAGACTCAACTTGTCACAGATGAGACCCCTTGGACCCCCTTCAGTTTGTGTATGAGCCTCATGTTGGTGTGATTGATGCTGTAATGTACCTGGATAGTAGGAAGGGCACTGTGAGGATCATGTTCTTAGATTTCTCCAGCACCTTAAACGTCCTTTCTGATGAGTGAGAACTTGCTCAGCATGGTGTCGGCTCCTTCACTGTCTCCTGGATTGCTAATTACTTGTCTGACAGGCCCAGTTTGTGCAGCTGGGGACTCCCTGTCAGATACCATTGTATCAGTAATGTGGGGGCACCACAGGGGACTGTGCTATCACCATTTTTGTTCACTCTTTACACCTCTGATTTCCGATACAGCTCTGGGTCCTTCTACCCACAGAAGTTCTCTGACGACTCTGCAGTGGTATGATGTATCAGAGATGGACAGGAGGTGGAATCTAGGACACTGATCGCAGATGTCGTGGAGTGGTTCCAGGCAAACCACGTACTCCTGAACGTGGACAAGATCAAGGAGCTGGTCATTGACTTCAGGAAAAAGAGGACACTGTCAGGCCAGGACACAAACAGAACTCAGACACAAAGTGATACGGCTGAAGCCAACTTTATTTAACAAACAAAAAGTCACTCCAGACAGAGGAAAAGCAATAAGGCAAAAGTACAACCAAAAATTCATGGGAAAAGTTCTACAAAGAAAAAACACCCCAACGGAGGGAAACCAAAAATCTCTTGAGACAAAGCACAAAGAAAAGAAACAGGCAAGATTATTTATCTCGAAGTTGTGGCAAAACATGGGCATGAAGGGCTGGGGCATGTCAGAACAGATGAAACACTCTGGCACAGCACAAGGGAATCTGCAGACAATATGTACAAGTACATACAGGAAATAGGTGGAAACAATCTGCAAACAGTCAGGACACCGGAGACACACAGGTGTCTAACCCTAACCCTCTGTTTCAGGTCACTGAAACAGACTGAGACTCACTTGTCTTTAAAGTGAGTCGCCTCCATTTGTTGAGGGTGTCTTCTCTGTTTCTAACCAGCTGGCCTTCGGCAGATGGGTCCCTCCATATGAGCTGGGTTCTGCTCAAGGTTTCTTCCTGTTAAAAGGGAGTTTTTCCTTGCCACCATCGCCCTCAGGCTTGCTCTGGAGGTTGCAGGCTGGTTTTTGTGAAGCGTCTTGAGACGATTTGTATTGTTATTGGCGCTATATAAATAAAACTGAATTGAATTGAATTGAATAGAGTTACTTTTCAAAATAAAACAGGAAATCACAAGACACAGGCAGAACAAAACTAAAACCTCACAGCGTTGTGACAGACATCAGTGAAGTCCATCACCATCCAGGGTCTGAAGGTGGAAGTAGCAGACCGCTACAAGTATCTGGGAGTCCACATGACCAACAGACTGGACTCAAGGTACTCAACAGTGATGCTGTGGACTAGAAGAACCTGAGTAGACTCTACTTTCTCAGGAACCTCAGGTCTTTCATTGTGTACAGCGAGTTACTAGAGTCTTTCTACCAGTCCGTACTTTGCTGTGGTTTGTTGAGGAACTAGTACCAGCAAAAAAGACGTCAGTAGGATCAATAAACTGATCCAAAAGGCTGGAAAAGTGAACAGTAAGGAGTTGGAGTCATTTCTCTCAGTGAGGGACAGGAGGACACTGGATAAACTCTCCATTATGGACAATCCATCTCATCCACTGCACCAAACACTAGAGGGACAGAAGTTGACGCTACCTCTCAGATGAAACTCTTTGGACTGAAACACTCCCTGAATAACAGGTCCAACCACAATTATTAGATTAGATCTGGTTAAGCTCCGCCCCCTCACCTGATTTGCCTGAGACAAACCAGGAACCAGTTTATTCTTGTGTGTGACTAAAGAGAGACACAGACGATCAGATTCAGCTTCAGACCAAACTAACACCTTCCTCTGAGTGAGTCCAGCTACAGGAGAGAAAAGTGGAAACTACAACACTGCTGCTTCAAGCTGCTGACTCTCCACACACTGAAGGTGAGTTTGACCAAAATCAGGAAGTTAGTAGAAGACGGAGGAGACATGACTGACTGGACTTTGTGTCTGCTGTGTTCCAGCTTCACTCAGAGACTAAATGGCTTCCAGATCAGAGGAGGATCTCTGCAGTCTGCACTCTGAGAAACTCAGACTCTTCTGTCTGGACCATCAGCAGCCAGTGTGTGTCGTCTGCAGAGATTCACAAAAACACTCCAACCACAGATTCAGTCCCATCGATGAAGCTGCACCACAGCACAAGAAGATCCTTCAGGAAACTCTGGAGCCCTTAAAGGAGAAGTTAAAGGTTTATGAAGAAGTTAAAGTGAAGTTTGATGAAACAGAAAAACACATCAAGGTCCAGGCCCGACACACAGAGAGGCAGATTAAGGAGCAGTTCAAGAAGCTTCACCAGTTTCTAGCAGAGGAAGAGGAGGCCAGGATGGCTGCACTGAGGGAGGAAGAGGAGCAGAAGAGTCAGATGATGAAGGAGAAGATGGAGGCTCTGAGCAGAGAGATAGCAGCTCTTTCAGACACAGTCAGAGCCACAGAGGAGGAGCTGAGAGCTGAAGACGTCTCATTCCTCAACAACTACAAGGCGGCAGTGGAAAGAGTCCAGCGCTGCCCCCTGCTGGATGATCCACAGCTGCCCTCAGGAGCTCTGATAGACCAGGTCAAACATCTGGGCAACCTGGCCTTCAACATCTGGAACAACATGAAGGACCTGGTCTCCTACACTCCTGTCATTCTGGATCCAAACACTGCTCATCCAACACTGATCCTGTCTGAAGATCTGACCAGTGTGAGAGGAGGAGATGAACAACAGCATCCCGATAATCCAGAGAGGTTTGATTCTTACTGTTCTGTCCTGGGCTCTGAGGGCTTTAACTCAGGGACTCACAGCTGGGATGTTGATGTTGGAGAAAACACATTCTGGTATCTGGGTGTGTCAGCAGAGTCTGTCCAAAAGAAGGGAGACATAGGATCTGGATTGTGGGGAATAAGGTTGTTTGGAGGTAAATACTCCGCAGATTCACCTCCAGCTCCTCTCAATGTTCTCTCAGTAAAGAAGAAGCTCCAGAGGATCAAAGTGAATCTGGACTGGAACAGAGGAAATCTGTCCTTCTCTGATCTTGATACTAACACACACATACACACCATAAAACACACTTTCACTGAGAGGATGTTTCCATTCATTAACAATGGGGATAAACTCCCAGTGAAGATTTTACCAGTGAATCAGATCAGTTAGAGATTAACATTGTGATTATAAGTGTGTGCAGTGTTGTAACAGCTAATCATCTGCATCTCCTAATCATATAAATTGTAGTTTTGTCGTCATGGTGTCGGGTCAAAATGTCACTGGAACCAATGAAAACACATTTAATATCTGGTGGTGGAGGTAGATCATTGTGTTTAGAGTTTAAAATCATTGTATGTTGAAGTCACATGTTGAAGTTAGGGATGATAAGTTTCTCTACAAAAGGAGCTGTAGCATCAGTACATGAGAGGAAACCACCAACATCTGAGAAATGAACTGGTTCTGTTCTGAATGGGATTAGATTAGACCCTGATCAGCTGTTACCAGTAACATTTAGTTCGAAGGACTCACAGACTGGACACAAGGACTCATTGACTTTAACTCCTCACTGATACGAACTAATGATTCATTTTCTTGATTGAATAAATTCACATGTATAATATATCTGTTTCATGTGTGTAAGTGGGTTCTCTTTGTCAACTTGTGTGAAAATTTGTTGATGTGTTGAATAATTTTTATGTAGAAAAGTAAAAAAATAATAAAAGATGTAAAAAAAAAATTAAACAGCTCTGTTTATATCAATTTACACACTGGAACAACTCATTCTACAATTAAACACTGCAGCTCCCTCTCTGATTAAACACTTAATGAACCACTCCCCTGAAAAACAGGTCCCACTACATTTACTAGAGAGTTCTGGTAAAGCTCCGCCCCCTCACCTGACTTACCTGAGACAAACCAGTTTATTATCATGTGTGACTAAAGAGAGAGTGTAATGTTGCCCTGTCTAGCAGGACCTGGTTTTGTGCTTCCTTTGCTCTTTGTTGTTTGTCTTTCAGTTACCTGACTGGTAGGTGGAGCTCAGTTAGGCAAACTAGGAGCACCTGGCCAGTCTCCCACTGGGTGACCTATTTAAGACGTGGCTGTACGCGCTCAGTATCACTTGCGCCATCCTGATTGCACCATGTTATTGTATTTTTTGTTGGTTTTAGTTTGTTCTTAGTTATTCTACTTTGGGATAGGGCCTTGATCTGATCCATGACCAGCTAATCAAAGCCCTTCATAGGGAGTGTGTGCAACTAGTGCAACCAGTGCAACTAGTCCTTGAAGCGGGAGGGAGACGAGATGATGATGGTGGTGGTGGCTTTGAGGCATGTAGGGACGACAGCATGACTCAGTGAGATAGTGAAAATATCTGGGAAGACATTTGTTTTCCTCTGCATCTGGACTCTAGAGGCCTGAGGTCTGTATCATGGAGCAGGATCACAGACTTGTGGAGGTAACTTCAGGGTTAACTCTGGGTTTCTGGTATGATGAAGCTGGATTCATTCTTATGGATCTGAATCCGATAAAAGGCTTCGCCCACCGGCCAATCAGCTGTTCAGGAAAGTATCACGTGTCCCTTCATTGAAGACCTGATTGAGATTGGAGCCAAAATCACTACAAGAGCGTTACGGATGGAACGCATCTTCCAGGAGATAATCACACAAAGAAGAGGATGTTTTAGCCGTTTGTCCCCGCTAAGCTCAAACACAGCTCAGAATCAGGATCATTTCATTCAGGACAACAAGCTGATGTATTGATGTGATGTAACTGTGGCATCAGCTTCCAGCTTTATTGTCACCCAGGTAACATGATAGAATTAAGAAGATGAAATGATGTTTTTATCTTTTTACTCCAGAGCTGTTACATTTGGGGGAATGACACTGATTCATCTCTGCAGCTCAGTGGTTGGGATTCGTGGCTTTGTTAAATCTAAACCAATTAAGCCATTGACAACTGTGTAATTTGCGCATGTATGCAATCTGCAGTCCTTTGTCTTATGGCGTCTCTTTGATGCAGCCGCTGTGTTTGACTTTTCTTCTTCATATTTGAGGAGAATCAGTCTTTGCTCCTTTGTGCTGGTGGATCAGCCTCATGATTGTGATTGTTCTGCTGCCTTGGAACCCGCCCTCATACGATTCACAACAACACAAACCTGGGTTCAGTTACTGAGTTGATAACCAGCGTCGTGATACCACTGATCCAGATCACTGTTGTGGATAAGTTCAGCTTGATAAGTTGGGGGAACCCCGGACAGGTTGAGCTACTTCCTGATACAGGCATCACCCCTATACTCAAACACATGTTCACTCTTCCCTACCATCGCATCAACATCCAGAATAGAGTGAGTTTGTGTGAGCATGCTATGCTTGCTTTCATGGTCTGAAAGGAAATGTGTTTTTATTTTAGCAAAGGTCAATGGAAGTATGTCGTCTGTATGTGTGTGTGGGATTAAATGCATGCTTGGATCTATACCCAGCACCATGGAGGCACCAGGACGGATAATGGACTAAAGAAGCCTGACTGGCCCTCCTCCAGAGAAACCACTGGATTCATGAACACACAAACACTACATAGTTGGATACAAACCCATGAGAAGACCCAGAGAAGTGCTGAGCCAAAGCAAGAAAACACAGAGAAGCATTTGAAAAGCTTAACAATGAAACATGCAACACCAACACACAATATCAGGAGCTTTCACTAAAGCTGCAGGTGTGAAATTAAGGGAAACACAAAAAGCTTTTAGATAGCAATATAATTGAACAGTCAGAATATACCATTAAATGACTGCTGCGGCAGCGTGGCCAGATATAGATTGAAGCTGCTCAAAAGCCTCCAAACACAAACCAGCCCTCTAACATATTAGACTGGTACTCTTCACAGACTGGTTACTCTACTGTAGCGTGAAAAAAATGTGTGCAGTAAAAGCGTAGAAATCATCCAGGAACAAACTGCAGTAGCACCAACTACTCACAACTAGCTACTGGGAAGATATTTACTGACATCTACAGGAGCTTCTTTATAATTTAGTGAGTGGCAGCCTTAACACCTGAACACAACACACTAATGAAATACACTGATCTTTGCACTAACAAAACATCCAGTGACACAATCACAGTAGAGTTTGTGAGATCCTACCATTGCAGAGCAGACTCCACTATCTGCAGCTGACTGGGTGCTTTAGAACATGAAGATGATTCTGTCTCGGATGGATTGACATTTTACTTCCTAATTACTTTCTATTTGCGATCTGAAACAAAACCAAAGTGATCCAGTTGGCAAGAAACTGGCACTAAAGGGAAGCAGGGGAAGTTTATCTGGAGTCTCTGTGTTGGGAACTGATTCTGATCCTGCAAAGATCTGCTGGGCTAATCAGATGATTCATACTCTTCCAAGATCCAGTCCAAATATATCGAACATAACTGCAGCAGACTATTAAAATGTCACTTGCTTGATTTAATTTTGCAGCTGTCTGTTCTCACATCCTAATGTGTTTTATTTTAAAATTGTTGCCATATTTAACACAAGGTGTTGAAATTTACCATCTGACCATGCAGCATTGAGTAGAATCACCATTGCCATGGTTACCTTGGTGCACTTTACACAGCTGACCAGAGCTGTTGTTCACCTACATACTGTAAAGTTTCAATAAGTATAGTGATGGTATCTGACACTGAATTGTGTTGCAGCTGTTTGCTTTAATCGGAGAAGAAGGTCTGAGCTTTGAGTTGTTGTTTTTTTTAACTTTGAGTAAGAAGGACCGAGAACAAACCGAGGTATGAAAGAGTGAGAAAGGAAACGACAGACGTCACCAGATCCAGAGAAAGAGACTTTAAACAACATCAGTTTTCTTAAACTTTCAGAGTCTGGTCCTTCTACTAGACTCAAAGAGGAGTAAACGACAAGTAACAGTGAGCGGTTGGGGAGCAGAGGGTCAGACGCTGGTTCAGATGGTGAAAGTGGTTCCTGGAATGAGTTTTGTGAACGCCTGGTGATTAATGCTCTTGAAAACCGAGGGCAACACCAACTCTAAGTGATTGTCAAAGCCCACCGCCTGGCTGGAAAAACCTCAGTTCATGGAACATGACTGAGCTTTTCTCTCTGCTGCATGTCACTGTGGGCCTTTTTCCATGTTCCCCAGTGAACACTGGTGAAGACTGGGATATGAACAAAAGAAGGAAACATGGCCTTAACAAAACAAGGTTGTAATATTTTACGCCCAGTCTGGGTGATGACACAGAGCAGACTTACCTGCTGTGTGTGTGTGTGTAAACGCATTACTAAATGTCACTATTTTCATGGGTTAGGGTCAGAGAGACTTTCTCATGACGGCCCAGAAGCTGCACTGAGAGGCAGACCTTAGAATAGATGCAGGGTTTCTTCAATATGGCAGGAGGGTTGTGAGGTCAGGCCTGAGGAGACAAGCTTCACTGGGTGGATGAAGCTGAACCGGTAGATGAGGCTGGAATCTTGGAGATGATCCCAGATGAAGAACAACAGGAAGAGCAGAGATTTGCTGCAGGAGCTTGGTTCGTAGAGGAGATTCAGGTGTGATTATTATGATACCAGTACCAGCACAGGGGAAAGAAAGAACTGCATGGACGATGAACCTTTCTCCATGTTTACATCAGCTGGTTGATTGGTTGGTTTACTTTATTAATCCCTGTAAAGGGAAATTACTCGTCACCCTGTACACTACAACATAAAAGACACTGAAGCCTGAATGCATTACTTAGCACAGCACACAAGAAAAAACAATCAACAACAATGTTCATTTAAAAAAAAACTTCACTGCACCAGGCACAAAAGAATCTCTCTGAGAAACATCTAGAGATGTCACCTGTACATATGGTCTCACCTGTAAGTTTCCATCCGTAAATATTGTCCATATGCTATAAATCAACCTGTACCATACCTCTTATATACCACACTATCTATGCTACATGCTCTTACTGCTGACTGAACGTCTGAATGTTGATGAACTAGATTTAGTTGCTCTGGACCTGAACATGTCTAATGACAGTAAAGTGGAATCTAATCTATTCTACCAACCATGGATCACTGATGACTCCTGATCGCTTCCAATAGGAAGAAGAGTTGGTAGTTCCAGATTTTTAAAATGCCCAGGGGCTGCTGGCACCAGGTGGGCATAATTAAAGTTAGTTGTAAGCCATGTCAGGCCTTGTGACCTAAAGCTGTTATGGTTCTGTCTTTTATTTTGCGCCATCCTTTGTGTTTTTCCTGTTTGTCAAGTTTCTTTTGCCTCCTTGTGTGTCTGTCTTTGTCTGTTTGTATCGTGTTTTGTATTTCCTGTTTTATTTTGTTAAGTACTTGATTTCCTGTCTGTTGTGTTTCCTTGTGTGTGTTGATTGCCCTGATCTGTTTCATTCTGTTTGAACTTCCATCCTCATCATTTGTCCTGCACTTGGGTCCTCACCTCAACACCCACAACTTGACAGAATGAAGCAACCAGAAATGGACCCAGCAGATTTATTTATTTATTTTTGTTGATGAGGCTGAAGCAAAAATGCTCATATTAAAGTAGTCTCATATTATCAAGAAATCTTGCTCAAGTACAAGCCCTGGCACACACCCAAGTTTTTGAGGGGACATGTCTAGCCATAAGGGCCCCAACTGGGAGGCATGGCGCTCATGGTCATCCCGGATGCAGATCTGCTGGCAGGTGGCTTCAGATGGGCCGACTTGTCTGCCACCTGGTCGCTCATCCTTGGCCAGCTAGCCCCAGGTCCGCTCCGGTACCTGCCCCTACTCCTGTCCCCACTAGAAGGGTGGCACATGCCTCAGCTCCAGTTGCCGTCCTGAAGGTGATCACAACTCCTGCACCTGCCCCCACAGCCTCAGTGGCAGCGCCACAGATGTGTTTGACTGGATTCTCTTCTCTGTCAGAACTTCTGTGAAAAAGTTTTGAGTTATTTTTATGAAGAAATATTAGAAAATTCAGAAGGAGGTAAAAGCTTTTAAACGCTGACTGTGGAGTGAGTTGATCCAGTGTGTGCCTTGTGTATATTGATATAAACAAACACTTTCAGCTGATGCTCCATTTGATTACACACTGTGGACCAAAACAGGTCAAAGCTCAACATTTATCAGAGGAGTTATGGTTAAGCTCCGCCCCTCACCTGATTCACCTGAGACGAACCAGGAACCAGTTTATTATTGTGTGACTAAAGAGAGACACAGACGATCAGATTCAGCTTCAGACCAAACTAACACCTTCCTCTGAGTGAGTCCAGCTACAGGAGAGAAAAGTGGAAACTACAACACTGCTGCTTCAAGCTGCTGACTCTCCACACACTGAAGGTGAGTTTGACCAAAATCAGGAAGTTAGTAGAAGACGGAGGAGAGCCATGACTGACTGGACTTTGTGTCTGCTGTGTTCCAGCTTCACTCAGAGACTAAATGGCTTCCAGATCAGAGGAGGATCTCTGCAGTCTGCACTCTGAGAAACTCAGACTCTTCTGTCTGGACCATCAGCAGCCAGTGTGTGTCGTCTGCAGAGATTCACAAAAACACTCCAACCACAGATTCAATCCCATCGATGAAGCTGCACCACAGCACAAGAAGATCCTTCAGGGAACTCTGGAGCCCTTAAAGGAGAAGTTAAAGGTTTATGAACGAGTTAAAGTGAAGTTTGATGAAACAGAAAAACACATCAAGGTCCAGGCCCGACACACAGAGAGGCAGATTAAGGAGCAGTTCAAGAAGCTTCACCAGTTTCTAGCAGAGGAAGAGGAGGCCAGGATGGCTGCACTGAGGGAGGAAGAGGAGCAGAAGAGTCAGATGATGAAGGAGAAGATGGAGGCTCTGAGCAGAGAGATAGCAGCTCTTTCAGACACAGTCAGAGCCACAGAGGAGGAGCTGAGAGCTGAAGACGTCTCATTCCTCAACAACTACAAGGCTGCAGTGGAAAGAGTCCAGCGCTGCCCCCTGCTGGATGATCCACAGCTGCCCTCAGGAGCTCTGATAGACCAGGCCAAACATCTGGGCAACCTGGCCTTCAACATCTGGAACAACATGAAGGACCTGGTCTCCTACACTCCTGTCATTCTGGATCCAAACACTGCTTATCCATATCTGATCCTGTCTGAAGATCTGACCAGTGTGAGAGGAGGAGATAAACAACAACTTCCTGATAATCCAGAGAGGTTTGATTGGTTCTGGTCTGTCCTGGGCTCTGAGGGCTTTAACTCAGGGACTCACAGCTGGGATGTTGAGGTTGGAGATAACACAGTGTGGGAACTAGGTGTGTCAGCAGAGTCTATCCAGAGGAAGGGAGACATAGGATCTGGATTGTGGAGGATAGGGTTCTATGAAGGTAAATACACAACATGGTCACCATCAGCTCCTCACACTTTTCTCCCAGTAAAGAAGAAGTTCCAGAGGATCAGAGTGAATCTGGACTGGAACAGAGGAAATCTGTCCTTCTCTGATCTTAATACTAACACACACATACACACCTTCACACACACTTTCACTGAGAGGATGTTTCCATTCATTCTCACTGTGGATAAACTCCCTGTGAAGATTTTACCAGTGAATCAGATCAGTTAGAGGTAAACAGGATGATTGTGTAAATGATGCCATTTCACATTGCACAACTTTTTCCAACCAAAGACACTGCTCTCTGTCCAAAAAGAATATTTGGGACAATTTTTAGTGGACAGATGAGACCAGAGTAGAATAGTTTGGTTTAAATGTTTGGGATTTGTCATGTTTGGAGATGAACCAACACTGCATTCCAGCATCAGAACCTCATCCCTCCATGAAACATGGGGGCGCTAATGTCCTGGTTTGGGCCTGTTCTGCTGCATCTGCTCATCATTGATGGACCAATGAACTGTGAATTCTACCAGTGAACTCTGAAAAAAAATGTCAGGACATGAGTCCATGAGCTGAATGTGAAGAGAAACTGGGTCATGGAGGAAGACAAGGAGCCCAAGAACACCAGTGGTTCTCCAGAAGAACCAGATGAATGTTTAGGAACAAGTCAAAGTCCTTCATCCAGTAGAAATGTTGGAGCATCAGTTGATGAGAGGAAACCACCAACATCTCACAACTCAACTGGTTCTGTTATGAATGGGATCAGATTAGACCCTGATCAGCTGTTATCAGGAACATTTAGTCTGAAGGACTCACAGACTCACACACACACACTACGCTTCATGTAGTTTAAACAGTGATAATGCTTCATTTTGATGATTGAATAAATTCACAAGTATAATGTTTCTCTTTAATGTGTATGATTGTTTTCTCTGTGTTTACTTACACAGTGACCTGGAGCTTGATGTGTGATATTTTCAATCATTTTTTATGTAGATACCTAGAAAATTCTGAAGTAAGAACATGGGACCACCTCTTTTTACAGCATGAATCAAATCTATGGAAGTGTCTTTCAGGCTCTTTCAGGGTCTGGGTTTTATGCTGGAGATTAACAAGAGGAACATTTGTGCTCATTTTAAAAACCAAATAAATCAAGCTGAGATTGGTTTTCTCGGACCTCTCAGGCTGTGTCTCCTTATCTGTATGCTGATTAAAAAGTTTCTTGGTTATTCTTATAAAGAACTGTTTCGACTCCTCACTGTGCATTCGTCACATTCTCCGGTTCCCCAGCAGCTTCTCGCTCAGAGACACTCACACATGTGCACATTAGCATACACATCGCCACCACCACCAAGACAGGCTTAATTGAAAAGCATCTTTTAAGAATGTTAAGAAGTGCCCTGTTAGCCCGGGGAGAGGATAACGGCTGTTCCATTATTCAGGGCTCTTGGCCTTTCAAATGCTGCTCTTGAGCTTGTGCTTTGATTAGTCTTTTTGTTTTTATTTCCTCTTGTCAGCCTAATTCTTTTTAATTTCTTGGTGTTCGGTGAATTTTCTACTTGGACATTGAGTGAATCTGCTGTGCAAAGGAGGTCTTGTTTGTTTGTGATGTTCAGAATAGTAAAGTGGGCACTTTAGAGACAAAGTGTGAGCCATCGTAGACTAATGCTTTTGAAGTACAGTGAAAACGGCCACAAAACACAGCAGCATCTATGAGCTGCTTTCAGAGTTCATATACTAAAAAAGACAACAATGGATCAGTTAATTTTTAAAAAGAAAGCAAAAAAGGAGAAAGAAAGAAAGTAACTGAAGGAAATTCTACATCTGTGGATAGTTCCAAAAAATCTAGATTATTAGTTTTCAAGTGTGATGACACTGATTCTCTGCATTAACCTGTGTCATGGCCCATTCGGTCACGAGCAGCTAGATTTTAGTGCCTGCTATTAAAATGTGTCTCCAAATGTGTCCCCATCCAGCACTGGAGATATGATCTCACTTTCATGCTCTGTAAGTAAATAAACACGAATATCGTTGGGACAGCTTCCGTCTCTAATAGATCTATACCTGCTGCTGTTTGGGAACCACAAACAGTCCAAGTTATCATTTACTGATCTCTGCCCCAACACTAGTAACTTTAAAAACACAGATAAGAACTTGAATCCTGGAAGCTGCCATTATAATGGGTGGAGGTAGGTTGGAAGCTCAGCCCCTGCCTGATCTACCTGGATTGACTGCACCTGCACTCGCTGCACAGCTGCAGCTGATCAGCCTAGGTTTTAAAAGCAGACTGGGTCCAGCAGCTCAGTTGTGTGAGTGACACAGGAGGGTAAACACCATCAGTTTGCCCTCTTGGCTGTGTGTAGGTGTGACATCTTTATTTTGTGAAGAGGTTTATTTTCCCCTAACAGAAATCCCTCCTCCCAGTGACTCCTTGATTTTGGTTTTTGGGTCTTTCTTTGTTCATCCATGCTTTTAATAGATTTAGTTACAACTGGGGGCTCGTCCGGGATCTCATCTGTATTAAACCTGCTCCATTACAGGAAATGGGTTCCTTTCGTATCAGTTAGTCAACATGTTTAGTTCTGAGTCATTCCTTGAGAACCCTACTTGGGATGCTGTTAATCAGTGTAAAAAAGAAAGATCTAACCCAGATTGCTCAACACTTTAACGTCTCAATAGCCTCTGGCAGTGTAAAAGATGCCATCAAACAGTCTTTAGCTACGGGTGGCAGTGTGAATGTAAGGTCGCAGGTGAAAACTTGGAAAAGGCTCAGACTAAAATGAAGGTGTACTACGACTGCTAGGCCCGTAGATGCTCATTTTACGTCGGAGATCAAGTTTTGATTTTGTTGCCTGTTGTGGTTGGTTCTCCACTTGACACAAGGTTCTCCAGGCCATACACTGTGGTGAGGAAAGAGGGCAACCTAGATTACCTTGTCGAAACACCTGAGCGAAAAAAAAAAAAAAAAAAAACAGAGGATGTGTTATATCAACATGATCAAACCATATTATGCTGAAAATCTAAATGGGGAAAAAAGAGTAAGAGCTGAGTCCTCCCCATCTGTCATGTGTCTTATGGGGGCTATTGGCCAAGCATACAGTGGCGACCATAGGGTGACAATACCCCAGGGTCACCTTGGAAAATCGGACATCTTCAGGAATTTGGATGAGTATTTGATACATCTAGGCCAGAAGAAAAATCTGATGTGGCGTCTCTGTTGTTTGAATTTCAGAGCATTTTATTAGATGTTCCATCTAAAACCAGTGTCCTGTGACATGACATAGATGTCAACAAGGCCCAGCCCATAAAACACCATGCTTACAGGGTAAATCCTGAGAAGCACGCCTTGCTCAAATATGAGGTTGACTATATGATAGAGCATGGCGTCGCTGAGCCTAGTAATAGCTCGTGGAGTTCTCCATGCATCCGAAGCCAGACCAAACTCGCAGGTTTTGTTCGGACTTCTGAAAACTCAACACCGTTACCAAGCCAGACTCCCGCTCGTTGCCCAGGGAAGATGACTGTGTTGATAGCGTTGGGTCCGCTAAATATATCAGCAAGTTTGACCTTTTGAAAGGGTACTAGCAAGTCCCTTTAACGCAGTGGGATAGGGAGCTTTCAACTTTTGTCATTCCTGGAGATTGTACGCTTACCTTGGTGCCTTTTGGGATAAGAAATGCCGGTGCCACCTTTCAATGACTCGTGCACATGGTGTTGAGGGGTTTGGACAACGCTGAGGGCGGCTTTGGCTCAGTAGGTAGAGCAGGTTGTCTATGAACCAAAGGGTTAGCCGAAGTGTCCTTGAGCAAGACACTGAATGTGAATGTGTGTGTGCTTGTGTGAGCAAATGGGTGAATGTGTCTCTGACTGTAAAAGCACTTTGAGAACCTTTGAGTAGGTAGAAAAGCGCTATAAGAGCAAGACCATTTACCATTTACATCGACGATGTTGTTTTCAGTGATTCCTGGACAGATCATCTCAAACACATAAGGGCAGTGGTTGAATGTCTACAGACAGTCAATCTGACAGTCAACTTGGCAAAATCTGAAATTGCCAAGGCCATCGTAAAATATCTGGGAAAGGTAGTGAGGCGAGGGTTTCTGAGTGCCAGAGTGCATTTGACGGGGCGAAAGCACTTCTGGTTCTGCTCCAGTTTTGGCGGCCCCCAATTTTAGCCGGCCTTTTACTATCTATACAGACACAAGTGATGTGAGTGTAGGAGCGGTGTTGGTGCAGGCTAGTAACAGCAGAGTGGAGCACCCTGTGATCTTTTTCTCCAGGAAGCTGAATGGCGCTCAGATGTACAGCTATTGAGAATGAAACTCTAGCTTTAATTCAGTTCAGTTCAGTTTTATTTATATAGCGCCAATAACAATACAAATCATCTCAAGATGTTTCACAAAAACCAGCCTGCAACCTCCAGAGCAGCCTGAGGGAAAAACTCCCTTTAACAGGAAGAAACCTGGAGCAGAACCAGCTCATATGGAGGAACCATCTGCTGAAGACCAGCCAGGTAGAAACAGAAGATAGAAAGAGAAAGAAGAACAGGAGAAACAAGATGAACAAACTTCTGTCATAGATATAAACATCAAGCGGAAGGAAACATGTAGGGTCTAGTAATATAACACACAGCTGATGATCTGTGAGACAGTTTGTGAGTATAACAGGAATCATGGGCAGGTTGGTGAATTGTTCATCTAGGTAGGAGTGGACAACTGGAGGAGGACATGAAGACTGGGACAGATGTAGTTTTTGGAGCTCCACAGGTCTGATATACAGTGCAGGTATTAGTGCAGGCTATAGAGCATTTCCAGGTCTATGTGTCTACTTCCAGTCCTCTAGTGGTTTACACAGACCACAACCATTTGCTGTTCCTGCAAAGATTGGCCTTTGATAACTGCAAACTCCTCTGCTGGAGTTTAGCTTTGCAGGAACTACATATGGAAATTTGCCACATAAAGGGAAAAGGCAATGTGGTAACCGATTGTCTATCACAAGTAAATATTGTTTCCAATTGTGTCCAAATCTTAGCCGAAGAAGACGGATGGTTTGAAAGAGTAAAGGAAGCCATCTATGTCAGGTTGGAAAACATTTTCTGAACAAATCAGAATCAGTAAAACCTTTATTTATCCCCGAGGGGCAATTAGGAGGGCGAAGAGCGGTACATAAGAAAGGAGGAAGAGAATAAAGGCGGTGGACTGAGATAACTGCCATCAATTTACAATCAAGCCTTAACTTTTATCCCCAAGAAATTCCAACTCCATTCACACCTTGTGATTTGGGAATCTGACTGTTGATGGCAGACAGACATGGAATAGACATTAGTTGTACCAGTTTCTGGTCATTGACAGAAACAAGTCAATCAAGAAACCCACAGAGTTTCCTATTTAAACCTCAAACTTCCCTCCAGTCCCTTGGGAATGAAGAAGCTAGATCTACTTCTACATCTTCTTGGATGTAATGTCTTCTCAAAAAAACTCTATTAAAGCAGCCATTTTAAACATTTTCTAGAAATATTATTATTATTTTCTTTAGCCATAATATCTGCTGGTTAACTTTGTACCGCCAGTGGTTCAATCCAGACCAAAAGAAGTTTCCATGGAATAATCATAATAATGTTAATAATAATCCAAACAAAAACAATAGGTTTCCAACCACTGCCCTAATAAAGACACAGCTCATTAGTCAACATAATCACATCCATAATGAACCACATGATGAATCTCACTCAGCCTTCCACACATCAGCCCTTTTGAGTGAGTAACAGTAGCTGGTCTTTAATGTGACCCAAGACTCATTGTGTGTTCACACTAACCAAAAGAATGAGGTCACAGATCACCTCTGCATGTGGACTGACACCAGATCAGTGTTCAAACCTGGACTCCAGATCAGATCACTCCAGATCAATTTGAGGTCTGAATGGAGTCTCTGTGTTTGCCCTGACATTAGAATCAGTTAAGATCGTGGACACGATGAGCTACATCACACAAATGTCCAAATTTTCACAATGCTTCACACAAACCTGAGATTCTCAGTGTCTTGAGGTTCCATGTTGTTTCACTAAATACAAAATGTGAACAAGTGTTCACTGTCAGGGTTCTGGAACAACCTGACAGAGGAGATCAGTGTGTTTCCTCTTTTAAAAAGGCAAGAAGGTGAATGTAAACCTCCATTAGACTGCCATAAATATCAGCAAAATCTGGATGCGAATGTCACGCTGTCAGAAGAAAAACTGAAAAATCCAAAGAGCAGCAGCTTCCGCACAAATACCTCAGACCGTGCAGGAAAGAATCAAGAGGAATGACTCTTATCTGGAAACAAACAAGCATTTTAAAGGTTTGGTGATGACTCGGCTGGAGGGTTGCAACCCAAAGTAGACACATAAGGAGAAAATATTTATTTCAGTAAACCTTATTAAAGCGTTTCTGCAGCCAATGACCAGTGTTTCTCCAGGCTTTTGTAACCAAGGGTCACTGACCCTGTACACCAGCCAAAGACACTCGCATTGTCACTGAAACGGGGGCTAATCAGAGTGGGGGAAAATGTTTTACGTTCCAGATCTCCACATGAACTGGTGAGATGTTGTTGCTAATTGGGACAAAAGAGCAATAACAGTGTGATATCTTAGAGGAAAACAGAAGAGGAGCTGCAGAGTAAGGAGTTAACAGCTTCACGTCTTTCTTTTTAGGCTAGATTTGTTTTAAATGACAGCTTTCCAGGCGTCCTCCAGTCATCTGATCATCCAATTCAAATCCAAAAGTCACCCCGTCTCCCAAAAATAAAAATAAATAAATAAATCAGGTATGGTGGAGGTATGAGCAGCAATCTCAGATTAAATGTTCCTTGGAAATGCAGCAGGGTGATGAGGGCACGACGTCCACATCTGTGCCTGCTGAAATTTGGCAGGAAATACGCCAACAAACGAAGCATGAATCAGGAAAGGTCGATTGTTTCCCGTGGACACAAAGCATACAGCACCAAAGATTACCTGGTGATTGATCATAATTGGATTTCATTTCTTCTCATATGCAGATGTTTGCTGAACACCTGGGCAATAGCTGCTGAATAATTAACATTTGACATTCATGATCTCCTGAGGAAAGGTTCTATTGATTTCTGATCCTCAGATGTTTCTGAGGTGCCACAGTGAAGTTGATACAGTTTTTATCTTTTTCTTTAGTCTCAGCTGTTCTTGAAGTTTAGTAATTGGCAAACATTAGCATGCCACCTGCTAAACATCTTGTTATCATTTTGGGATATCTAACTTTTTACCTCTACTCTATTCAAACAACAACATTTTATTTAATCCATATCATCATTTCAAATTGCTGGGTTTCCAAATATAGCACAGATCTTCAGTGACTTCCCAGTGAATCTTTAAAATAAAATGGAAATTAAAGTTCACTCTTATGTGTGAAAAAGAATGATGGTATTAGCCACTGTTGTCAGTCAGTGTCATCAAATTACTGCTGAAGAAGAAAAAACAGGATGGTGGCATTATTTACAGCTGAAGCACAGCTGGTTAAAAAAGTGGAAAACATGCTGAACAACGAGAGAGTTGCATCATTAATGTTGTCTGATTTTAGTTTATATTCGCTACTTAAGGTACTATTAACTGTCTGAAACTGTTAATTGTTTTAGGCTAATATTGCTTAGGCTAACTTCAGCTATTAGCGGGTTTTGGCTAGCATAAACAGGTTTTAGATTAATGCTGTAAAGGCATATTTTGCCATATGTCAGCTGGTAAAGGTAAACTTTAGCAAGTTTAGATTTATTTTAGCTGGTTTAGGCTAACATTTCAGCTAATGTTAGCTGGTTGAGGATCATGCTACCACCAGATCCCCCATGCAGCATGGCGAGCTAGGAGCATCTGAGGAACTCAAATTGGCTGTATTTTCTTTTCAAAATAGACAAACGACTAGCTCCGTTCATAAACTAAACATGGTTTTATGGTGTGCTTATGGGTTGACTAGGAAACCACGGCCTGGGACGTCCACTAGAGACACAGTGTCAGCTCTAAAAAGATGGACGTCCAGAGAATCACCGTATATGAGGACAGGGCATCACTCTTTCCTTTACTCCACGTGTTTCACTTTCATTTTCATTCACAGATGGAGCTATGAGCAGAAGTCTGAGGATTTGTGTAAATCATGTTGGAATAATTATCTAATAGCCGCTGGATCATGAAGCTTATTCTCCTGAGGTTGAACACTATGATGGTAGCTGGCCACGGCTGAACCTCCGTCCCAGAGCTGCCGGCTGCCAGAGGCGCAGGATCCTGGCTGCATTGTTAGCAGCGTGGGTTTAACACCTGTCACACTGTCAGTCAAAACTCCTCCATTTCCCTCCTTTCATCTGCGCTCATCTACTGAAGGCCGGTGTCTCTCTGTGTTTCACTGTAAGGGATCGACACTGCATCGCCCCGAGCACATGTCAGCGTACATCTCTCCACCTCCACTCACTGAACCCACACCCACAACACCTTTCAAAGTCAAGGCTGGACGGGGAGACGTGCTGAATGTCAATCTGCTGAAATCTTTCCCAGCTGTCAGCCGGCGGCTTCATTTAGAAGTCCTGCTCTGTCCTCACGCCAAAGTGGCCATATACATTTCACTCATCTTGTTCCACTGCAGCTGGATGATGAACAGCTGATTATCAGCTGATCAGATGGTGTGAGATAGTCCAGCTATGTGGTCTGCTTTGTGACGTCCTGGCAGCAGAACTCGGTCTCTCAGAGACGTATGCTGGTGTCCCTCAGAGGGGACAGATGCTTGTTTCTATCAGAATCAGCACCAGTTGACCTCTGAGGAGAAAAACGGAGACTTTCAGCTCTGATCAGAGAGAAGACTGGGTTTGGTTTCTTCTGTCATGGTTTTATTAGTTCTAGATGTGTAGCTGCTCCACTTCCTTTTTTGGAGCCGCTCTCTGAATGGAAGTGACTCTAAATACTTTGTCTTCACAGAGGCTTGGTGACTGGTTTCAGAGCAGCTACACTCGTCACCTGCTGCTGTGTCAGACTCATGACTTCATGGCTGCCAGTAAACTTTGACTTTCCATCAAACATCCACAGGCACTTTTGTTTGAGTCCATTGTAGCAGGAAAAGATTTGTTTTCATATAAAAGCTGGAGGCAATGAGAGCTGCAGTGTCAGGACAGGACGGTGCAAATAAAAATGAATCCAACATTGAGGAAAGATGAGGGAGAATCACAGGAAGCCTGGAGCTAGGAAACATGAACAAGCAAACAGAGGAGCTGACCAAGGACTAGAGACAGAGACGGGACTTAATGAAGAACAACCAGGAACAAGACCCAAAGCAAAACTAGTGAGGAGGAGAATCTGAAAGACACAGGGATAACAGGGAGGGTCAGGAATGTAGAACAAAACACAAATAAAATCCAAAAACTTGACAGTCCGGTACAGATTTGAATCTTCCTGCTGTGTCCTGATCCCGATCCACTCTTATTGCTCGGCACATGGAACAGAAGAAAGCAACTTCCACAGATTCAAACAGTCTGAAAGTCCGTTAGCTTCCATTAGCTTCAGCAGAGCTCAGGTTCAGGTTCATATGAAGGTGGCATGAGCAGAGCGGCAGTAGTTCTTTACTTTGTAGGGTCTGACCTTTTCCTTCATCTCTAGGGCTCACCCATGTTGAATCACTCTGTGCTCGACACTGTTTTCATTGTGTTGCAGGTTTCTTTTCTCTTTATACATTTTTTTTTTCATTATTTTACTCAATTAACTTTCCTTTAACCCTTTGGAACGTCTTTCTGTTCATTCAGGGAGGAGATCAGTGATGAGAACAGCTGTGTCCCGCGTCTGAACTGAAGCCAGAGGTTTTAAATGCTTCAGCCACAGTCCTCATTCCACTGAAACAGACTTCATACATGTCTGTAAAGTCTGCCTCTTCCACTAGGAATGACATGTATGTGCATACAAGTAAAATATCTCAGCAATGATTTCTGAGGCTTTTACACTTTAACAACAGGCATGATAATAGTCAGCTGCACTGCAAAGGCTGAACTCTGACTCCGATGAAACATGTTAAACTGAGACTGAAGTCCTAGTCTGGAGAAGTCTGGGTCTTCTTGGAGGAGACTCACATTTACTGGTTCTATTAGAAGATCATTTAGGTTAATTGAACGGAGACTTTGATTTCTTGTTTCTGAGCTGTGTCATTCAGGATGTAAGGAGCTCGAGAAGGACAGTAGAGAAAGCCTCGCATGAAAGTGAAGAAACAACAACTGTAAGGAACAACTGCTTCTGAGGGATGAGGAGCAGCTGCTGAAACACGTGCTCCAGTGACTGAACCCGTCCCAGATTCTTGTGCGACACATGTCAGCAGCAGCTTTCTCCTCGAGCTCATTCTGGATCTGGAGCATCATCATTTACATCCGGTTCGCTCATCTCTGGATCCGTCTTCTTCTTATCAGTGTTTCCACGTTGCAGGATTTTTGTCCAGCATGTGTCGTCCACTCCTTTCTGTCCTGAGGCGCTTTCAGCCAAGCAGGCAGCCGTGGATCATTTGAGCCGATATTTCAGAGGGTGTGTATACGTGGCTGTCTGGGCTTTTGGCTCGGCTTTTGGCTGATATTTATATGGACCTGATTTCAATGCTGGGAAAATACTACACTGATCCTAAAGTATGACCTTTAGCTTCTTTATACAACACAGCTCCAACAGCTTTGGACCAGTGGACCCTTATTAGGGAAAGTGGTCAGTCAGTTTCAGTTCTGATAAATGTAGCTAAATAAAAGATGCTAACGCTAAGAGCTTCACTGAGTAACGTTATCCATTAACTGTAGCGTTAAAAGGATGAAGAGGAGAGTTTGGAAATATTCCGTATACTTATCTGACAGCCCCAAAGAACAGAACTGTAGTAACTTAAGGTTTGACTTAAATTAATGTTAAATTAATATTAGCTGACACTAAATGAACCATAACACCAGGTTTCTGTGTTGTTTCTTCTCGTGCAGCGAAACATTTACTTGTCTGTTCTTTGACGTATCTGTTGGTTCAGTCAGTCACAACAGCTCTTCCCAACGTTTTTAATTCATTTTACAATTTAGACGCTATTAAAGCCCATGATTCAAACTAATGCTGCTAATCTTCATGCTCATCTGTCAGCTTTTGCCCCTCCGTAACCGTAACCATGGAGACGTCAGCTTCCTGTGACGTCACAGTCATACCCTGTATACAGCCTGTGAGTTATACTGTCATATAACATTTAGAGAGGAACATTTAACCCTCTAATGATCTGATCCCTGGTGGATTCATCACTCAGCGTTTTCATTTTCAGCCTCCACTTTATAGACTCAACCTTTAGATACGTGATACATTATGTTGGAGGTAAAATCAGATACAATAGAGCAGGTTTAATTATTACTGCATTAATTAAACGGATCTGCTTTAATTTATTGCAGTCTTAAGATGTCGCAGTGATTCTTCTGTTGCAGATGTTCACTTTATTTTCTGTTGTCGCCCTCAGTTTTCACTCACACAGTTAGATGACAACCATCACTTCTGGAATATATATTTATATGTATTTACCAGTTCAGAGAATAAATGAGATGCAGATATTAGTTTTCAGTCGATTGTTGCCTGAACAAGGACAGAAAGAACTAAAAGACAAAGATGAAATAGGATAAAAACCAAGAGGAACGTTTGAAATGTTCCAAATACACACCTCTTCACAAAGACTATAACTGTCCTGTAAGGGACAGTAGTGGAACAAGTGGAAGCTAAAACCCTGAGTTGTAATGATTTAGTCGTGTTAGCTGGTGTTGAAGACGTTAAAGAAAGTAATGACATGAGAACATTCTTCAGGTTTTTATTTCGTTGATATCCAGCTCATATATTATTCTAATATTTAAAGAGTTAAAGGTTCAGGATGTTTCTGGTCCTTTCAGAGCCACGTGTTCCTCCTCCGTGGTCTTTGTTCCTGAGGCAGCGCTGCAGAATAAAACCCTTCAGTATCATTCTCCGTTAACTTTATGGCTCTTTTCTGTTTTTACAGCAGCTCTCAGAAGGACTGAGGAAATGAGGAGACGTGCTGCAACAACAGTAAAAGTTCCTGTGATGGAAATGTCAGCGGTGGCATTACAGTTCAGAACACTTAAACCCCCTCTCCATCCATCTTCACCTCCCCTCTCCATCCTCCCTCCATTTCCATTCTATTATCTCTCCCTCTCTCCATCCCTGCATGTCCAGTCCTTTTATTTCACCCCCCCCCCAATCTTTTCTCCCATTCACACCTCCTTCTCTTCCTCTGTCATCCCCCCTCTCTCTCTTCTTCTCCTTCTCCGTCAGTATTTCGAAGCACAAAGAGTCGAGTGCAGGCACTGATCAATAAACCATCACCTACAGATAAGAAGCTAATGATAGCAGGCTAACACCCCCCCCCCTCACTTTACACTTTTGCATCAATGTCATGATTGTGTGAAATAAAACTGAAGCTGAAGTCACAGCTGCCTGACTACTTTCTGTTGGGGACACGATCAGCCATAATATTATGACAATATATATTCCTAACGCTGCATCGTCTGGGTCTAAGTCCCTGTTGGGAACTGATTGTGCTCCAACAAAGACCTGCAGGGCCAATCAGATCACCTGTGGGCGGGGCTTAATGTGGCATGGACAGAAGAGTAGTCACACATGTTGTCCTGTGATTAGTCTCTGATTGGTTGGAGCACTGTCCAGGTGACGTAGAGGTATTTTATTTTCTCTGTGTCATTGAAATCCACATGGAAAGTGAACAGACTCTGATTCTGGTTAGAGTTGAGTTCAGTCATCGGTCAGAGAATTCAAACGCTGCAGCTTTCCGTGGGAACATAAGGTGCTGGTGCGTTGTGATGAGCTGACAGACAGCAACCTGCAGCTGGAGGAAGGAAACAATGGGCGCAGGTGTTCTGGTCCGTCTCTTCAAACTGCTGCATTGATCTGGAGTCAGTCAAGCTGTGGTTTAGAGTCCTAAACAGAGCTCCGACAAACTCCTGATGAGGCTTCTTTACCAACTGTTTCATTAGTTCATAGGAAGAAAACTCTACAACAAATACTGTGTGAGTCACGTTCTGCAAAACTAAATAAAAACAGTGACTAGAATCAGTGACTGTGTGTTTCCTCCATGTAGGACCAGATTCCTCCAGACTAGAGTTCAGACTAAAACCAGCAGATCTGTGTTGATCCAAGGAAAACGTGACCAGAACAGTTCAGTCAGTAGAATAGTGGAGACTTTCCGGTCAGTTGTGTCATTGATCTGGACTGGATTTAATCTATGACTCTCAATAAAACAATGAGAGAGTGGTGAGAAACCAGTGAGATGGCTGGAGGTGTGACACCCATTCAGTGTGTGTTTGTAGCTTTTAGAAATGTCAGCTGATCCATTGAGAACATCTCCAGTGAACCACGAGGAACAAACTGCACAACCTTCCTCTGCATGTTACATCACTCTGCTTTATAAGATATATGATGAGACTCAGTTAATTACTGTTGTAAATGTAGAGACACATCTCACGCCACAGAACTTCCCATAGCGGGTGTAGAAGAATAAAGATCAATAAAATAAAAGATAAATAAATTAAAAAATGTTGTCTTTGTGTTCACACTTTTAGTTTAATAACCTGTAGTTGTTCCAGGGCTGCCATTCATCAGCTCAGCTTTCTGAGTCCTACCTGCCTACAGCTCATCCTCATCCTCATCACCTGCCAACGTCACGCTGGCTTTGCCTTGTGGTTGGTCAGTTTCCTCCTTCAAGAACAGTATCTTAGTAGTTCCTCGTTCTTCACTCTTCTGGACAGAGAATCTGCTGGAGTGAGTTTGTCCGATGCCCAGAGTCAGAGTCACTGTGGTCTTCACCTTCCACATCTTTTCTTCTTTCAGTCCTCGATTCTTGATGCTCCTTTCTCTCTGCATTGCTACGTTTATCATCTTCTACTCTTTCTCCAGCTAGTTATCCTTCCCCAGCTCGTCACTCTGTCTCTGGAAACCAGTTCAACCTCTGCCCAGATGTCATTGTTCACTATTCAGCCTCTTGGTTGTGGTGATTCACATGGGTCATGTTTGCAGAGCCTGTATGTGAGGTCACTGCTGCTCCTGCTGCTGTTAGTACTTAGAGCCTGTTCCTGTGCAGCCATGATTAGCAGCTCTGCTGTCAGTCCAGCCTTCTGCAGCCACTGCTGGGATTCCTCCATATCAGCTGCTTCTGTTATCTGCTGGTGGTGAATACACATATATTTATATGTGTAATGTGTGTGTGCGAATATGCATCAATACACACACTCCCTCTGCCCTCAAAGACCTGAAGTTGCCACAGCAGCATCTTTCCAGAGAGAGTAGTTGTTGTCATTGTGCTGATGCAGCATATTTGCTGTGTGTCTCCATCTCCATGTTTATGTCCTCACATGTCAGGTTCCTGGTCCTCATGTCTCAGGCATCATGTGCTTCCTGCTGATCTCTGCATGTTTACTGCATTTCTGTGGGACGGGGATGTGTTTAATATCTACGTATAGAAGGATGCGTGGGTGTTCAGTTCTTTAAAAATGAGCGACTAACGGGAGTAAGTGGATTTCCTTGTCGTTGTTTCCTGATTGTTTCCGTGTCTCTGTTGTTTCCTGTGTTTATGGCGTCTTTCTGCCTCGAGCTGGATCCGTGAGAACGTCTCTGCCTCCCTGCCTCACCTCGCCTTAAAATTCACCCCAGCCCTCAGTGCTTTGAATTACCACATCGAGAGCGAGACTTGATTTAACATTTATTTATTCAGAAGAGAAGCACTTAAAAAAAACTGTCGAGGGAAAGAGGCTAACGCGCTGGAAAGACAAGCTGAGTGGGAGTTTCAGGGGAAAGAATGAGAAGAGAATTCAAAGGAGAATCAGACGAACAGGGAAGAAAGTTTGCCTTTAAAAGAAAATTAAAAAAACACATTTTAACAAACATTTTAATGAGAATAAAGGGGAATGATGGCCTGCACAGTGGAGTGGTGGTTAGCACTGATGCCTCACAGTAAGAAGGTTCAAGGTTCATGCTCCTTAGGTTCATTTATTCTAAACTGGCCGTAGGTGTGAGTGTCTCTGTTAGTCCTGAGATAAACTGGAGACCTGTCCAGGATGGACTCCTCCTCTAGCTCAACGACAGCTGAGACAGACTCCAGCCTCCAGGACCCTCCAGACCCCAGGACCCTCCAGACTCCAGAGTAGGTTCAGAACATGAATGACTGTATGAATGTGGACGTCTGGGTCAAACCTGAGGTCAACACCATGAACAGCTGGTTTCTGACTGACACAGGTTTAGGAACAAGATGCAAAGACTCACACGTTAAGTTCTTCTTCAGATGTATGATCACGATTCTATTCTAGATTAGAAACTTACTGCTTCTATCTTCTGTAATCACCGACGTTATTATCATTGTTTATTAAAGTCTCCACAGTCTCTGAGGTTTCCCTCATTTGCAGTAATGTCGAGGTACAACAACATAAAAACACTAAAGACAGGTGATCACTGAGGTCAGGAGGTTTGAGAGCAACGTCTTAAAATGTCCAGGACTAATGAAAGTGTTGGAGAGGGTTCCATGCTGTCGATGCACAAAAACTAAATGCAGTTTTTCCCAGTTCAGAGTGAACCATAGGGAAGTTTACTATAGTCATTTGAGAGACTGCGCTGGTTGACTTCCTCAATAAAAAGCTCATATAAAGGTCTTCTCACAGACTTCTCAGAATAGATTTTAGGCCAAGGACTCCAGAATGTCCACAATCAAACTACATGTATGACCATTAGTAAATCCAACACTAGCTACATTTCCATTACAGTGTTTTACAAAATAAAAGTGATATTGCTGAAGCTTTGATAAAGTAGAGTTGTTCTTTGTTTCCATTGAAATGCGTTTAGTGAATGAGCTGTAACTCTGGTCATATCCTAGAAGTCTCTTCTCTTCTCATCACTTTGTTTTCATTGCACTTTTGAGATAAAGAAGAACCACCTCATGAGAGTGTAAATGTGTTTTAGTGATACATAAGTTTTACACATTTGTGTCCATTGGGGAACAGAAACACAGTGTGGACTTTGAGAAGTGGAGTCTGGACCTTCATCCAGGAGACCAAGTCTGATAATTAATCTTTGAGATCGAACCAGACAAGAGACAAAAAAATGAAATAATAATCAGAGCTTTAGTATAAAACAAACTTCCACAGTATAGAACCAGCTTTTCCTCCGGTTCTTTGATGATGAGGATGATTTCACACAAAGTTCAGGAGGACTCACAAGCTTCACAAGCTTCAACTTCATTTGTCCCAACAGGGAAATTGTTCATTTCCACCTTTCCAACATGCAAACTACAGCCAATCAATCAAGTAAATGAACAAGGAAATAAGAGCATGGGTGCATAGTAACGAATCATAAAATCAGTGCTCATAGAGACCAGGAAGTGATCCAATAAATAACAAGTCCATGTATAAACAGAATAAAGAAACAGATAAAACCTTTCATGTGAAATGAGTGAGTTTAAAGGTTTTATAGCAGAAGGAATAAAGACTTTATGTAACGGTTTGTTCTTGTTTTTGAATGAGTGATGCAGTGACTGATTCTGTGTGAACGTTGTTCGTCTTGTTCATTTTGTAAAATCTGCAGTTATGTGAGTTTTAAACGTTAAAGCGTCTCCTCCCTCACCTCCTCTTCCTCTCGCGGTGACAGCGCGTCTCTATGAACGCGTTTTATTTCCAGTGTGCTCGTCCAGCTGGTGTGAGGCCGTCCTTCTTACAGACATAACCCGCCCTTATTGCCCTCATCACCATTCCCTGCTGCCGCTCTCAATAAAACTGCCTTCCAATTTTCAAACATTGATTTTTTTTTTTACTCTTTGAGGAGCTGTCGGGAGAACAAATCCCTCTCTACATCATGTGTGTGGGTTAGAAATAAAGCTTCAGAGCGACAGAGACGCAGAGAGAGAGCGAAGAGGAAGAAGACGAAGAGAGTGTTGACTCGATCTCGGCCTCCGGAACAAATCTCATTTCCTCAAGCTGCTTTGCTCTGAGCAGAGGATGCTCGCTTACTGGAGAGACAGAGACAGACGGAGAGAGACAGTTCAGATGTCCTCTGTCACCCACAATGCATTCTGGGACTGGATCTCTGACCTACTGTCATATCCTCAATGTTATAAAGTGACACTATTAATACTCATGCTCTGATAAAACAGGGAACCGAGGATCCTGCATCCAGACACATTCCACGCTCCATAAACCATCCCAGCCGGTCACCATGGCAACGCTGGGAGACACACAGACACAGACCCTGCCTCCACGGCCGGACCGTCCTCCAGCTCCGCCCCAAACCCCACAGCCCAGTCCTCATCCAGGCGTGTTGACAGCGTCCTGTTCAGTCGCAACACGTCTCCACCACGTGTCCAACATGTCTCCAGCACGTCTCCAATATGTCTCCAGCACGTCTCCAACACATCTCCAACAAGTCTCCAGCACGTCTCCAACACGTCTCCAACACATCTCCAGCACGTCTCCAATATGTCTCCAGTACGTCTCCAACACGTCTCCAATATGTCTCCAACACGTCTACAACACGTCTCCAACACGTCTCCAACAAGTCTCCAGCACGTCTACAATATGTCTCCAATATGTCTCCAGCATGTCTCCAATATGTCTCCAGCACATCTACAACACGTCTCCAACACGTCTCTAATATGTCTCCAATATGTCTCCAGCACGTCTCCAACACATTATTTTTTTGAGAGTAAAACGTTTCTACCCACCACCTGAGTTCTGAGTGGTGCATTTGAAACGTTGGAACTGTCCGATCATGTACGTTTTTTGAAATAACAGTTTATAGCCGAGGACTGATCTTCACACAGAGACCAGCAGAGAATCAACTCTTTATTGTCGTTTGCAGATCTTTTCTGAACTTCTCATGTGAGGGTTTCTGCTCTCAAATATAAAACATGCGTCCAGTTCCTCTATAAACCAGAACCCTAAACACCTCACCAGCAGGATCCCTTTCAGACGTGGAAGTGAAATTATTGTGCATATATTTACTTCTATATTTATATATATATTGTAATGACTGTCCATTTGTTATCATTTCTGTTTGATTCGCTCATATATTCAGAATAAATCACTAAATCCAATCAAAGCCTTCTGTGGTCATTGAACACAAGCTCACAACCAATCTATTGACGCAAAGCACAGCATCCAAGCATCGGCCTGCACATACACCTCTAATGGTCCATGGAGTCAGAGTTCACTTTGGTTTTATATTGTTCAGCAGGACGACATCTCCTCTCTTCAACCTCTCTCCATCTTCTCCTCCCTCCTCTCTGATCTGCCTCCCTGCAACATCAGCAGCCTGAAAGATGTAAGTGTTTATTAAAACTGACAAGATCCATTGCTCTGTGTGTGTGTGTGTGTGTGTGTGTGTGTCTGAACGGAAGAGGAGGGACGGGAGGGAGGAGAATAGAGAATCAGCTACTTCTGTCAACACAGCTGGTTACCATTTGTAGAGAAGGAAGAGATCTGGCTCATGTAGAGGCGAACGCCACCAACACACACACATGCGCAAACAACAAATATGCTTCACAAGATACAGAAACAGCAGCACCAGGACGCAGCTGGAGGGTCTTTGTGGATCAGGAGCCGGATGTCAGCAGACTCATGTGTCAGACTGTGGAACACTCACAGAGTGATTTGATGCTATTGAGCTCCGGTGCAGGTCGGTGTCGGTGATGCTGATTGTTCTGGGACAAAGACGCCGTGATGAAGAAGCTGAATAGTAGCAGGATCCTTGGCTCATGAGCTCGGTGCAAACACAAGACGACATCCTGCCCACGCTTTAACTCTCTGACCTGCCTGGAGAGAAACTACAGGAGGATCCTGATCAGAATCCTTCAATAATTAAACTCAGGAGAAGATTGAGATCAACTGCTGCTCTCACCTCCACACCCCAGTGAATCAGAATGTTTTTATAGAAGATGTGACGGTGTCTCTACCACTGTTAAACAGCTGGAGGAGCTGAGACTTTCTACACTTGCATCCACAGCTGCGTTTCCATCACAGTCTCTCACAGAATAAAAGTGATGTTTCTGAAATATCCATTCAGTCCAGTTTCTCTTTGTCCATGTTTCCTTGAACGGTGTTGTAACTCTGGTAAAGTCTCGTCTGGTGATATCCCATAATTCTCTTAAATTCTCGTCCCTTTGAGGAAGATGAACTGGTCACATGACCCCCTGCGTCGTCTCTGGGTAAGTGTTTCCTCTGCACTTAGAGACAAACTTTTATATGGATGCGTCTGATTAACCACCTCATGAGAGCGTAAAGATTTTCTAGATATTTGAGAGGTTTTTGGAAATGTAGACGTTTCCATTACCAGTTTTTTGAGATATTTATTTTTTTGCACATTTCTAGTGGGAATGCACATACAGCACACAGAGTTTTCTGACAGGAAGCGTTAAAGTACCGAGCGAGCTCTCTGGAGGACGGAGCGAACATCTGAGTGTGTCTTCCTGGAAGACTGTGAAGGGCCTCAACCACCCAGAGTCCCAACAATGACTCTTCTTTCTGTGGGTGGAGATGAGAGAAGAGCTGCAGCTCCTTCACTCAGACACAAAGAGGAGCAGCTTCTTCCTCTAGTGCACAGACTCTTCAGGTTTCTGGTTCCTGTTTAAACTCAGAAGCCTCTTTGGAGAAACGTCCAGTTGGATATTCTATATATATTATTATTATACCTGTTGTTTCCCACTGCCTAATAAATCATCATGTTAGTGTTTGATGTGTGAGGAATGAACAGGTCTTTACTGGAGCAGAATCAGTTCCTAAAGGAGATAAATTGTCCTCCATTAAATCATTTGTTTCTGGGGGGATGTAGAGCTCATCCCCTAAACCATGACCTGGAGTGAACACCACGGGAATGCACTGAATGGGAGATGGTTTGTTGGAAGCGTACAGTAGAATATTTCTCAGTAACAGCTGAGCTTTGATACGAGGGCGGGTTGAATGTCACATACTGACTCCTACACAGCCACAGCCTTCTGAGCCAGATTCTTACAACTGAACAGTTGTAGGTTTTTTGTTTCTCAGCTGCTTCCTGAAGTGTCTGCGTTCCTTTCAGCTGAATCAGGTTCATTATTTTAGGGCTCTGTGCCATCTATTCAGAGGTTGAAGCACGCCTTCAACACACACAGGAAAACTTCCCTCAGCCCTTTTTGAGAATGCCAGGACTGTTTGGAAGGCACGGGCTTTAATCAGGCAGCTGAACGGAGACAGTAAAAGTGGAAATAGTTCTGTTGCTTGGTTTAAACTGTAAATCTGTCAACACTGTGACAATCCTGTTTTCATTGTCACACGTTGTCTAAGCGTCTGCCTCCAGGTCCCTGTCACCTGTACATCTGAACATAAACAACATTTAATACGGATGGAATCACAGATGTCATATAAACACCTGTGGCCGTGAGGCCTCCACGGATCAGTCACACTTAAACCAAACTGTAGCTTCTCATTAATGAGAGAAAAGAATCAGGCTTACAGTGGGGGAAATAAGTATTTGATCCCCTGCTGAATTTGTAAGTTTGCCCACTTCCATAGAAATGATCAGACTCTGGTTTTTATGGTTGTTTACTGGTTATGGGTATAGACAGAATATCAGTCGAAAATGCATAAAAAACACACAATCTAAAAGTTATAAATTGTTATGTATTTTATTAAGGGAAATAAGTATTTGATCCCCAAGCACAACACAAGTCAGTACTTTGTAGAGAAACCTTTGTTGGCAAGCACAGCGATGAGACGTTTCTTGTAGTTGGTCACCAGGTTTGCACACAGCGCAGGAGGGATTTTGGCCCATTCATCTTTACAGACAGTCTCTAAATCCTTCAAGTTTCTTGGCTGCCTCTTGGAAACTCGGAGCTTCAGCTCCCTCCACAGGTTTTCGATCGGGTTAAGGTCTGGAGACTGACTAGGCCACTCCATGACCTTAATATGCTTCTTCTTGAGCCACTCCTTTGTTGTCCTGGCAGTATGTTTTGGGTCATTGTCATGTTGGAAAACCCACCCATGAGGCATCTTCAGTGTTCTTGCTGAGGAAAGAAGGTTTTTGTCCAAGATGTTACAGTACATGGCTGCATTCATTGGCCCCATAATGCGGTGAAGTTGCCCTGAAAAACAGCCCCAACAGCCCGTGTTGTTTTAGGCTGCTCCCTCACCTTTCTCATCATCATCCTCACTCCATGAGGCGAGACTTTGCGGGGAGCTCCAGACCGAGGACAGTTGATGGTCCTTTTATGGGTCTTCCACTTGCAAATAATGGCACCAATAGTTGTCACCTTCTCACCAAGCCTTTTGCTGATGGTTTTGTAACCTATACCAGCCTTGTGCAGGTCTACAATCTTGTCCCTGACATCTTTTGACAGCTCTTTGGTCTTGCCCATGGTGCTGTAGAAGTTGGAATGTGAGAAACTGATTCTTAGAGCAGGTGTGCTTTATATACATGACGAGTTAAGATCAGGAGTATTGGTAATTAGTTGACTGAGCACAGCTGTGTGCCACATGCGCACCAGCCAATCTGTAGGAGCCTGAATTCCAAGTGAATTGTTGGGGATCAAATACTTATTTCCCTTAATAAAATACATAACAATTTATAACTTTTAGATTGTGTGTTTTTTATGCATTTTCGACTGATATTCTGTCTATACCCATAACCAGTAAACAACCATAAAAACCAGAGTCTGATCATTTCTATGGAAGTGGGCAAACTTACAAATTCAGCAGGGGATCAAATACTTATTTCCCCCACTGTATAGTGAGGACACAGACACAGATACTCCACGAATGATCAGAGTCAAATGTCCCCGATGAACCACCTCAGTCATTTGATAACTGCAGATAACTCTCTGGTTGGAATACATGAAAACAATCAGACAAGTGAAACGATGAATCAAGCTGGAATCCATGTGAACACATCTTGGCTGTCTTCTTCTTCTCTAGATGCTCAGGGCTGGACAGAAAGCTGGTGGAGAACCAGAGGGTCACCTGGACCACATGCTGCCCTGAGTAGCTGTGAATAGGTAAAAAATAGAAACAGTCGAGTTGAAGTTGAACAGTTTGAGGTAAGTCTCTGTCTTTTGGTTGTTTGGAGACGTTCAGATGAAACACAACTTCCTCCATGACTCTCACCCATCTTACTCATAAAGAGCATAAAGGACACAGGCATCCTCTGATGCTTCACATCCTCCTGTGAGGAGGAAAAGTGTCCAGGAATCCAGGAATAACGAACATCGATTATCATTGATTGTTCCACAGAGGAACAGTTGTGTAGATGTGAGTCAGGCAGACAAAGACATGGTCACACAGTTTGGATGTGAACATGTCTGAGTCACTTCAAACTGTTTCAGCATCAGCTGTAACTTTTCACCACGTTTTACATCTGAATGAAACTCTTAAACATCCCCAGGAGGATTTGATCATTCCTTCACAGCTTTTCAAAGAGTTTATGTGAATGTTTGTGGAGCATCAAGAGGACGGAGGAATAATCCCTCTTCAGTCACACTTACACGAGGTAACTGTGGTTGTTTGAGTAGGATTCATTCATTCATCTGTGATTAGCTGGAGTATGACAGTATGAGGGTATGTGTCGGCAGTAACACTGTGTTCAACAAGCAACAAGTGAAAAGTGAAGAGATGATACAAACTGAAGCCACACACACACAAAAAACAGCTGATTAACATCCTTCATTATCTCTGTTAATATGTTCATTAGTGACACATTCTGCTTAATGTGCGTTACTCGTTCTCGTGTAGCTCCGTTTTAATTTATTGAGACGTCTGAGCGTGTCTCCATTAGGATCCGTCATCCTGCACAGAACCGACAAAGAGTTCACAGAATCATGACATTTTAAAGCTGGATTTGCAGGTTGGACTTCTGGATGAAATGTAAAAGAAAAACAGATGTGTTCACGGATTCTGGAAGTTTCCCCTTTTAAAGGTGGAACGTTGCTTTAGTTAATGGGACCTGACGTGGGTGAGTTAGGGCTGTTCTTTACCCAGATACAGACCCAGGTTCTAGACCCGTCCAGATGACAGGGGGATCTGCAGAGAAGCGTCGTGGATATGATGCTGGTGTTTTATCGGTTGAGAAAATGTTTCTTCCGTTCATCCCTGCTGAAGTCTGGAGAAAATCTTGGAAGGAGGGATCTCTACAGACGTGGTAGGAGCTGTTTCTTTGCACGAGGAGGTTCTTATGTTTCTTTCTTCCCAGCTAACGTTTCAAAATCACAGATTTAATTTCAATTTATTGTGCAAATATGTTTGTGAATTATGGAATTTCAGGGTTTAGTTATGGTTGCGACATCTTTTAGCTGTAACAAAGGCAACAAAGTCTGAATTAGTCCTAGATAGGTTGGCCTGAAAGCAGCTTGAATTTAAATGCAACACACAGAACTCTACAGAAAAACGTTAAATCAGTGACGCTTCATCAACGTTTGGCACGATGCAAATCTATAAAGATTCTCAGTGATTCATCCAAGAAACAAGACATCTGGAGCTGCTGGCTTTCCTAATGTTTCCTCTGTTGGGGCTGAGGTTGTTGGTGTTTCTTCAGGTCAGATAAGAAGCTGGTCGTCAACAGACTCAGTCACTCAGAGCTGAAGGTGAAACGCATCAAGGCCACATGTCTCAGAGATCTTTGATAAACCACGACCTGGACGACTGAGAACCTTCACAAAGATCTGACGTCTGAAGCTTCTAAAGCTTCCGAGCTTTTTGTTTGTTTCTGTCCCTCTCGTGAACTGATGTTGACTAAAGGGAGAAAAGATTTAATTAGTCATTTAAAAAAAGGACAAAGCTCAGGTTTTGGACAGGTTTTCTCTGCCGTGTGTTTAATAAAAGACGGATTAGCATCACGAGGCTGTCATCTCTCTGTGATGAACGCTGTGGAGGCTGCTCTCACCCACACGGCTTCAATGAAGCTTCAGCTTTAATAAAGTTGGAACGAGACGAAGGTGAAACATGTTTTACTCTTCTCTTTCCTCATTAAGCAACGCTCTGACTGATGTATTAAACCTTTACTTTAACAGTCCCACTCTTTTCATTAGTCAGCGTCCTGTCCTCCGTCCTGTCTTTGTCTTTTCTTATTGTCTAATAAAGATGTGCTCAGGGATGGATGGATTGGAAAGGAAAGTGAGAAAATGAACAAAGGTAGAAGGACCACAGGAGTGTGTCCTTCACCCTTTTAGCTAAAACGCATGCATCCTGTATTTCATGAAAATCCAGTTTTTGTCCAACTTTTTACCTGTATTCACATCTAGATGAGGAGCTGAAGGTGTGGCCAAACACAGGCTGTGATCATATGAACCCTCAAATAACCCCCTAAATCTATCATCTTCATCTGTTTCAGTGATAATAAACCGTGACCTGAATGAGTGAGAACCTTCACAGACGTGTTCCCATCACATTCTGATAATATTCCTGTGTACGAGTGAAATGTTCAGTCCTCCAGCCTGAGATCTGAGATGTGATCTGATCCAGGGAAGATGTCGCTGAGCTGAACACAGATGTTCTCAGCTCTATAGTCAAAGATGCTCCAGAGACATCTGTTGACATCACCTCTTATCTCTGTCGGTATGGATGTATATCCTGGGCAGAGTCTGGGATGGAAGGGCAGGAGGAGGAGGAAGAAGCTACAGACACATTCTCAGGATTCTTCACTGGTTCAGTCACAGCATTTTCCAAAAAGTCATTTGTGCTGCGTCTCTGGGTTTAAATAATCGAGTCAGGCAGAACAAACGTGATCTGAGCTCAGTTTAATTCGTCATCTGTGTGAAGAGCGTGCTAGTTATTACAGCCGATGCCTTTTAATGGGACCGTTTCCAGGAGCTTATAAAGACAGTGACAGTCTCTGTGGAAGACGACTGAATAAACAGAGCTGCAGGTCTCACTCCTGGTGGACGTGGTGGATGTGGTGGACGGCTCGGTGTCTCGGAGATGCTGATCCCTGACACAGAGTCTGAATTATGGCCGACTGGTTTTCATCCTGCTTCGTGATTAAATGGCTGCCTGGTGGAGCCAGGAACCAACTGGAACCAACGATTTACATTCAAACACTTTATTCTTTCTGCTCATTTAACCTTTTAACGGTTTCAGGCTGTGAGACGTCTGCTCCAACAACATCATCAACATACGCCTGAAAAACTATCTGATCCTGCACATCTGCCCCCTGGTGGATTCATCAGTCTCTACAGTCACTAGCTGTTGGCAGCCATTTCCACAATGTCCACCGTCAGTGTTTTATTTCATGTTGTGGCTGATATTTCAGCATGAATAGTTACTTTATTGAATCAACTTATAATTAGTTGATAATACTTTATGTTAATGGAGCAGCTCTGTCTGGTCATTAACCTCAGTTAATACTCTCTGCATTATTTCTGCCACAATAACAGTTCTTATTCTTATTTTTATTTTTTATTTTGCCAATTTAATTAAACATATTTAAAGGGTTAAAATGCCATCTACAATATGCATCATTTATTTCATACTAGTGCAATTTATACATATTTATGTGATTTTTCTCTTCAGCTTGGTGATTATTATCTTTTCTCTTCCTCACATTTTCACAGAAACAGAATAATCCAAACATCCACAGCTGCTTTGTTCAAACAGTATTAATATATGTAGTTAATAAGAGAACAGGTTAGTGTATGAACCAGGTTCAGTTGTGACATTAGCTGAAGGCAGAAAGCACACAGCAACATTTATTAATAGTACATCATAAATTCCATCTTTAAATTCAACTTATTAAGAAGTAAACATGTAAGAAAACACGGAGGTGAATGTTAACCCGTGCAGACTCTAATAAAAGACACAGGTCCTGTAGTGGTGGTGGTTTCCTCATGTATTAGGTCAGTAACTAATTTCTGAGTCCAACATTTCACGTGTTTGTTTCTGAGTGAGAAAGAATTAAAACTGCGAGAATAACAATCATCAATTGAATCCACAAAGCATCTAAAGAGGAAATGGACTCGTAGAGTTTAGAGAAGACGGTTCATTGACTCTGAGGGACTGGAGGGAAGTTTGTGGGTAAAACCATCAGAAACGTTACAGAATCAAGTCTAGTTCGTTTCTATCAGAGTGTAATCTAAAACTCAAACTTCCTCCAGACTGAAGAAGCTCCTCAGATGCAACGTCTTCTCTAAACTCTCTTTTCAACACTTTTAGGGTAAAAACCATGACCTGGATGAGTGAGAACCTTCACAGATCAACTGCTGCAGCAACTCTTTCATTTTTATCTAAAACAAGAGGGAGCTGGAGATGGGTCTCATGACTGTGGATGTGGAGACTCATCGATCATCGTCATCACAACATGAAAACAGTTTGAGGATCTTAACCTTTAAGAGTCTCTCGTCCAAGTCTCCTAAAGTCCATCGTCTCTGTCCCCCGCCCTCCTGTCCTGAAGACAGACAGCTTCAGAGGAGGTGAAGTTTCTCCGTGACGTTGTTCTGAGTGGGAGGAACTCTCTCTCTTCCTGCAGCGTGGGAACTTCGACCTTCCTCTGAAAAGAGAACGGAGGAGGAGGAGGAGGAGGAGGAGGAGGAGGAGGAGGAGGAGGAGGAGGATCGACTTCTATCAAAGTCTGAGAGTCTGCGTTTTCCCTCTTTTACTGAAGTTACAGTTAATCTCTCTCTTCTCCAAACTGGATTCTGAGACGATGCTGTTGGAGGAAGGACAGACTGGGACGTTTAATTTCTCTGTTAAAAGGAAAAGAAATGATTTACTTTTGGAAACTATATTTCTGTTAGATTTAGACAAACTTGGAAAAGTTCGCGTAAATGAAATTTGGAGATGAGGTGAAATAATTCACCACATGTGAATACGTTATTGTTTCTGCAGCTTCATTTGCTACATGAATAAGTTGAGGTGTGAAAACCCTCACACTCATTTTCTGCTCTTCATGTCGCGTCTGAAGTTTTAGTGGAAATAAAGTTCTTGTCTTGATTATCTACTGAAACTGCCACCACAAGTACACAACTCCTTAAATATTTCATTGTCCGTGTTTAGGACTTCACCAATAATCAGATCCTCCTGGAGGATGAGGAGGAGTTATGAGGAGGTCCTGGTGGTGGTAACCATGGTAACAGTAGCTAATAAATAAATAAATAAACGTCAGGTTGAGTTTCCAGGAGGGTCAGAAACATGGAGGTAGAAAAACAAAGAAGAACCAGAGATGGAATCAATGTGGACAGAGACCATAGTGACGTCTTGGTCGTCTTCTAAGACTCTGGACATTCTGGACATGGAGGGGGACCAGGAGGGGGACATGGAGGAGGAGATACAACTTCTTCTTCTCCTCATGTTTGTTCTTTTTCTCCTTCTCCTTTCCTTCTCTTTGTTCTTCTATTCTGCTCCTTCCTCTTTACTTCTCTTCTTCACATCATGCTCATTGCTCTTCTTTGTCCAGCTCTCCTCCTCCTCTCCCTCCTTATCCTCATCCCCCTGCTCCTCTCCCTCCTCCTCCTCCTCCTCCTCCTCCTCCTCCTCTCCCTCCTTCTTCTCCTCCTCCACCTCTTTCTTCTTCTATTTCCAGTAGATGTGATGTTCATCTTTATCACTACAGATGTTTTGATGTGAAGTCATGGATCAGATCGTCTCCATGGTAACAGTTCCTCTGATGAGGATGGAGACGTCTTAGTCTCTGAGATGTGACCGAAAATAAAAAAAGTAAAGTTTTTAAATGACTTGTATTGTAGTTGTTTAGGTTTATTGACACTACGTGGACTCTAAGCTAATGATCAGTTATTGATGCCAAAGGCTCTGACAGGAAGTGAATGGATGGAGAGCAAAGAAAAGGGAGAGGAAATGAGACGGAGCGGAGGTCCACTGACACTGATCCTCATGTAGGACGAGCAGAGACGGGTCGTTTCCAATATGTCCGCTCATCGTTTATTAGATCAGATACTGAGCCTCCTCCTAAACACTAATAATATGTCACATCTGGTTCCATCCAGTCGGCTCAGAGCAAGAGGGAGAATCAGAGGGATGGAGGAAAGAGGAGCGAGGAGAGGAAATGAAAAGAGAGGCAAGGGGACGGAGTGAACAATGGGAAAGAAAGAAAGAGACAGAACACGCAACCAGCAGGATGACGTGAGGCTTCACCTCACAGACCACGGGACACGTCTCCATTAAGACACGACAGGACAGAGAGAGACACCAGACTCCTCAAGGACGAGACGATCCGAGTGTCTCTAACACATGTGAAGGAATGTAGGGAGGAATGAGAGCGTGTCTCCACAACAAACACTGAGGAGGGAGGAAAATGACTCTGTTTTATATATCGGCAAGGTCAGAGGAGAGAATGTGATGGAGACACAACAGAGACACAACAGAGACACAACAGAGACACGCTGGAGCTGAGTTACAGCAGGAAGTAGAACGTCCTTCAGTGGAAATTGCTCTCGTCTTTTCTTTTGTCTGTGACACGTTATGTGACATCAGACTGAGTCACAGCAGCAGATCTGATGTGTTCACTCAGAGGACAGTTTATTAGGAACAGTATGAATGTATGAGTGGTGACGTTCTGACCTTCAGACAAGAATCAGCTTTAGTAGTTATTGATTTAAACTGCGTCATGAATAAAAATCACATCCCTGAAGCATCTAAAGTTCTTATTCTTCAGTGGAAGAAGGAAGATGAAGAAAAGAAGAAGAACTAAAATCCAGGTTCTAACCATGTGTTCTGTGTAACAGCAGTGATGGAGGCGTTAGTCAGTATCTAGTGTGGATGTGGATGTGGATGTTAGTAGGAGATGATCTAAACAGAATCCACGGAGTCACTCAGGTCAAAGGCTGCAAACAAACAAACACTGACGCTGCCACGTTTAGAAGAAGAGGAAAGTTTCCTGGAGACTAATCTTCCAGAGACTTAGGGAGTTTATGTGGAGCAGAGAACACAAGGTACGAGCTCCTCTCTCCACATTAACTCTGACTGGAAGAAACATTCACTGGATCCAGTCGACTCCAGAGAAGACGCTACATCTCTGGTCTGTTAATAAAATGCTATGCTAATGCTAATGCTATGTGTGGTCAGACGTTGAATCTAATTCCAGGTGTTTCCTCCTCGTTGCATCTTTAGAGGTGAAGTCCAGACAAACTTTAAACAAACGTTTGGTTGAAGGTTCAGAGACAGAAAAAGAGAAAGAAGAGAGGACTGAAGGTTTTCTGTGTCACAGTTACAGCAGCTCTGAAATGAACTAAATAAAATAAAATGTCCACTGTAACAAGATCACATTGAAGATGGAGATGATACACGTATGTGATTAAATCAACGTGCAGGATAAGAACATGATCCAAACAAGATGTAGTTGATGAGAGAGTGATGGTGAGTAGATGTAGGTGTAGAAAGGTTTAGTGGGTTTACAGAGTTACTGACGTAGACATGAACAGGAGCTATCACTGACGCTAGTAGTTAAATTACAGGTAGAATTTAAGAAGCTTTACAGATCAGAAACATGCAGCTCTAGGCCAGAGGCGCTCGAGAAGTGAAGAAGTGTTACCCACACTAATGCATGGAGGTCCCCCCAGCAGCATCAGGATCAGGTCCAGGGTCGGCACTAACTATCAGCTTTATCAAAAAGGAAAGGTTTAAAGGTAGAGAGGGGGTCTCCCTGTCGTCTTTTTCCTTCATTCTGTGCATTTCATCTGTAATTGTAGCTTCTCTAACTCTTCATATTCTCTGCAGACGGTTTACAGCAGCCAAATAAATCCATTTCATCAGGAAGGAACCCGAAGCAGAACCATGGGCTCCAGGCCGTAGTAGCACATGAATGCATGGACAGAAAGACAGGAAATTAGAGGACTGGTGCATCCTGGGAAGTCCCCCAGCAGTCTAGGCCTATAGCAGCATCTCTAAGGGACGGTTCGACCGAATCCCGACTGTCAGATTCATTCAAACAGGAAAGTTTTAAGGGTCAACCTTAAAGGCAGAGAGAGCGTCAGCCTGCTGAGCCTCCTATAGGAGGACTCAAACCACGAAGAAAACACTCACCTCCTAAACCAGGACTCCTACAGAAAACACAAACACAGAACCCCCCTCCTCCCCGGCCCTGGAGCCAGGATCATCTTGACATACTCTGCAAACACGCCCCAGTGTTGTGAGGCATGTTTGTAATATCAGCTCAGAGAATGTGGGGGAATGTTCAGGGCTAATCTAAATTAGATTGGGGCGGATTAGGGAGGCTGAGGGGGGGTTCATCATTCCCTGGCACCGTCTTCTTCCCTGACGCCCGCCCAGATGAGCTGAGGCCTCCAGACACACAGGCAGAGGGAGTGTTATCACCAAACTCAGGTTCCATGGAGACGGACGAGTATTAAATAAAGAACGTTAATGAAAGACAGACACCTGAAAAATGACAACAACTCCCCAAAGACTGAAGACGAGAAACTAGGTCAACAAAAAGAAACTGAGGCAGGTTCAACTTGGTTGGTACAGTACGTCAGCATATGACATCCTGTGTGATTTAAAACACACACCTTACAGAAGAAAACGACAACTACACACAATAAAGACCTAAGAGATCTGAAGACTTTAAAAAGGCTTTAATCTGATCCAAGAATTAGACAAAGGACGTTTTTCAGGCTTTGTGAAATAAACGTAGCCTCTCCAGTCCAGACTGATCATTAGCAGGATAGAAACACGAGGAAGATGCTGAAGATCAGAGATGATGTTGGTCCAACCAACTGTCATGTGATGTCATGTGATGTGATGAAATGAAATAACTTGAATGAACCTGGAAACAAAAAGCACTGAAGTCATGAGGCAGTGAAGGAAGAAACAGGTGAAATACAAGTAAATGGAGGTCATTTCAACACATGACGTGACAAATCGATCAGCCATAGCATAATGGCCACCTTATATATATGCGTCTCCCTTGTGGTCCCATCCCACAGATACTGGGTCAGTTTGGATCTAGTGAATCTGGAGGTCAGGTCATCACCTTGTGTTCTTCATGCTCCAGGTGGGAGCTACATGTCTAAGTAACGTCCACACCAATGAAGGACGCAGCACGGCCAAAAGTTTCCAGCAGAACATTGAACTGTCACAAGATGTTTTAAACATTCACATTCATTATAATGTCTCTTAAATGTTGGGGCTGACTGGTGTATCAGGACATGGGTTCAGTGTTAACGAGACACAGGTGGAAATAATCAGAAGGAAAAGACATTCTTAATGAGACAGGAAGTGAAGCAGGACAGGAATCACCAAAGAAGAGTTTTACAAAATAAAAGCAGGAAACAGCGTCACAGAAACATTCGTACAAACAATAAATGATAAGAGCAGGACGTCCACTCTCAGTCCACTCTCAGCCCAAAAGCTACTTAATTATCTTATATTGTAGCAAACTGTTAATGGAGCAGTAAATAATGTGCAGAGTAAAGGTCTGTAGATGGTCACAGCCTCCTGTGGTGGAACTGGAAATGAAACTGTCTGTCATCGTTTATTACAGCTCAGTTAAATCCAGAAAGTCTGCAGACATGTAGTTAAAGCTTGTTAAATCCACTTCCGGTGAAGGTTCATTACATTTTGTACTGAAGTGGTGACTTTGATTTGTACAGGTGTGAAAGAGGCTGATGTGAATGTATGAAGTGGAGGAAGAGATGAGACCAGGTTCAGGTGTTGTTTATGTTTGTGTTTATGTATGTTATGTGTGTTTATGTTTAAATGAATAGAAGAAGAGGACATCCGCACTCGTCTCCAGGCTTTTAACGCTGATAGGACACGAGATTTAAAAGCCTCATAAAACTAATGTAAATGACGATGAAGTAAATATTGAGTTCTATTAAAAAAAATCCATCCATGGACAATTTCAACATTTTATTCAAACAAAACCGATTAGAGGTTCAAATTTAGCTGCAGGGAGAGAGCAGAAAGCTTCTCAGGGATTCAAGATGGCCACCACGTTTTCACATTAAGCATAAAAGGCAAAAGGCAAACGTCGAGCTCAGTGTGAACCCACTATGAGGTTAGGGTTAGGGGTCAGGTCACAGCTTTGTCCAGGTATAAAACCAATCGTCTTGTGTTATTAAACTCTGATTCTTGATTGTAACCTGCATTGACCGTTAATCCTCAAATAGTTTTCTTTGTATCGGGGATAATAAAGATGTTTTGACTGATTCTCCTCCTCTCCTGTTTCCAGTAGAAGTGAAGCTCCTCTTCATCAGTGACTGATGAATAGATGTAAGGCCATATATCTGATCTGGTCTCCATGGTAACGGCCACTGATCAGGATGGAGACGTATTGATCCGTGGTCATCGTGTCATGACGCTCTCTGCTGTGTCTTAATCACATGTGACACCTCATTAAATTTACCTGCTCTATGTCCTACTCACTGCTCTGGATTCAGACCAGACGTTTTATTATTAAATGGAAAACTTCAGCAGTTTCACCACTCAGGCTGACGTGAAGCTGCATCGCTGCAAACATGAAAGAAAGAGAGATCATTTTAAATGAGAGTCGCTCTCAATGATCAGTCCGGTCGTGAACTGATGCAGACTCCTGCTCTTCCTCTTTTTACTCGCTGACCTCCTCTGACGAGGTCCTGCTCATGAACTGGTCGGTGCAGATGAAGCAGCTGTCCACACAGTTCCTGCTGTCACTGAGCCACTGATTGGATTTTACTCCAATAATTACAACATTCATTAATCTGTGAAACGCGTTGTACTGTAACGCGTAGATGGCTCGACTCCACGGGAGATAAGATCTGGAACAATCTGGCTTCATGCTAATATGGAAAAGGCTTTTTCTGCTGTGGACAGTTACAGATGAAGAATGAAAACATGAATGTGAAGATGTCACGCTGTGATCTGACAACTGGAACTAAAAAAGGACACACAATTTAGTCAAATCCTACACATACACAGTCTGCACACATCTTCACACGAATGAATTCTCTTTATTGTCGACATACAAATCAGAACCATGAAAGAATTAAACTAGTTTTATATTATATAGAGCTTTACACACAGTTCTCTCAGTCAGATTCATGAGGTGGGAACAGGGGATGGATGGATGGATGGATGGATGGATGGATGGATGGATGGATGGATGGATGGATGGATGGATGGATGGATGGATGGATGGATGGATGGATGGATACATCATCAGTTTGACTGGCTCAGACCATCCCTGTCATCTTCTCAGTGGCTGAGTTAAAGTCTTATTGTGGGTTAGGGGTTAGTGTTCCTAGTAACTGAATCTGTATCGACCACATTTCACATCCAAATGCTACAGAGCTTAAACACAGAGAGCAGAGAAGAAAGAACTAAACTTTAAATGATAAAAAAGACATCTCTTTGCCTTTGTCTTTGATCCATGGAGATCTGTTTGATGGATGCTCCCATTTCTTCATCCCACTCTCTCGTTTCTTCAGTTTCATTTGCAATCAACAACATTTAATACGCCAACCATTTAGCAGTACACAGTTTACTTACTTCCAGTTGGTTTAATCATGAAGAGAGTGCACACATTAACATAATGAGAGACACTGGAGAGTTAGTCTTTGCTTTGTCTGGTTATTATTAGTCTTTATTTCTTTACTTCCTGGTGACTGTGTGTGGAGCCAGCTCATCAGACTGTACCATGTCCTGACGTGGCACCTTTTCTGTTTCATTCGGTTTGATCCAGCCGGTATTTCAGTTCCTTTGCTTCCTCTAGGTCTCTTTACACCTGTTTTTTTTCTTGTAAAGTTTGGAGTGGATATGTTGTGTAGAGGTTATTGTGCAAGTAAAAGTCACTTTTAACATGCAGCATAGTGAAGCTGTTTCCTGGTTTGACACACTGATGTTTTTAAAAGCTTAACTCAGCTCTGAATCAATCTAATCGCTGCTGATTTGAGTCCCTTTAATGAGGAGACGTCTGTGAAACCAGACTGACAGCGAATGGCAGCAGAGCTCTGATTTATCTCCATTCTCCTCCCGTTCCTCACACATAAATATGATATACATCGTCTGACTTCTCGCTGCCAAAGCAGCAATAAAGCCCCGAAGTCAAAGAGTCAATCAGCGTGTTTACTCACGCCTTCATGGAGCTGACTTTCTGCTGGGAGCCAATGATACAAAACGAGCGTCTATGAATCAAAGCAGCTTAAAGAACAGAAGCTCTGCTCGCTGCGAGCGGTTCAGTCCTGCCAGCCTCCTCTTTAGACATTCCTTGAACTTGTTGTTTATGCCCTGCAGTTTTTGGCCGGCTGCCAGACAGCTGATCCAGGATAGCAAGGACATCAAATGAAAGGCAGGACGTACAGAAGACAAACATGAACACATGCAAGCACCAGCATGTATATCCTCCTACATCCAGACCACACAAATCAGACCCTGGAGGATCAGCTCCATCTCACAGGGAACAAGACTTCAGCTTTGGCATCGTGACAGGATGAGTTCAGGCTTCAGCTTTAACAATTCAGTTCAGTTCAGTTCTATCTATATAGCACCAATAACAATACAAATTGTGTCAAGACGCTTTACAAAAAAAAACTTTTTTATCACCTGATAAGTCTAATAATGACCTGGACCTGGACCTGGACCTGGACCTGGACCTGGAGGACTGATCCTACCTCCAATCGGTGGTTCTCTGAGGATCCATTTTTGAAGAGTGTCCAGACTGAAAGTGTCGATGAAGCTTCTTGAAGACAGATGTTCAGAGAGACGTCTTTCTTTACTCCTCTTCCAGTCTGTCTTCTCTGGACGAAATGAGGATGTTATTGTCCTCTAAGGAGGACTGTGCTTTGCCCTTCAGGTGGAGGTGGACCGCAGAGTCCTGGCCTGAACATCTGGATCTCTTGTGTTGAACCCATGTGATTGGATTAATTTGTTCCTCCAATCATCTCTCAGTACATTTCTCATTGAATCGAACAGTAGAAGAAGTTTTTGGGTGTTTTGTGCCTCATTGTGTTACTGTGTGAGTCTGAAGTGTGTTTCTCTGACACTCATGGCGGTTTCTCCTCCTCTCTGTCCGTTGTGGGACGTCGTTTTCTTGCTTGAGAGTAGTGCTGTGTTTAAAAAGTCACAAAATTTGTCTTTAATTCGTTAGAAAACGTAGACTTAGACTTCAAAGATCCACGAGTGAAATGACTTTGTCACTGTAGCTTTGTTGCACTCAAAAGTAAACACAAGAGAGATAAAATAAAATAATATTGAAGTAAAATAAAAATAAAATGTCAAAAAAATTACAGAATTAGCATAATATAAAATATATACAAAAATAGTTGGCAAAACAGTGTCCAGTTTGGTTGTTTGGTCAGTTGCACAGCAGCAGTGGCCTGGATGGTGTCATCGCATGGCGTCTCTCATCAGTCGCGTTTCCTTGTCGTTGTTTGCTGAGGAAAACGAGATCAGTGGATATGTGATGGAGATCTGGATCATGACAAACGCTCCAACTCTGAGAACAGAATCAGGACTTAGTCTGAGTCTGAGGACAGAGAAGAGCCGGACAAAAGCAAAGAAACAAGAAAGATGAGAATGAAGAGGGAAAAGATGGAGACGCCACAAACGTCTGGAATCAATGAGGACAGAAGATTGAACTGTTTATTGAACTGTATTTATTAGTAAAGGATCTTTAATATGAGACTAAAATACAGCACAGGATTAAAAACAAGCTCCAACACAATCAGAAGAGGAGAGAATGACATCGGTGCAGCCTCAGCACCGTGAAGGATCAGAACAAAAGATTCTAAATGGTCAATGTAATTGAATCGAATGCAGCAAACAGACACATTTTAATCCTGAGAGAACGGACACTGAACACACACCTCAAACCTTTTCCCTCAGTTCACAGGAATGTCTAATGTTTATTTCCCAGCAGGTCAAGTTGAAGTAGATCAGGCAGATGGAAGGTGCCTGGCACAGTGAGGCATTTAAAGCATTCAAACAGCATCCTCCCTCCTTCTGCTCTGGACCCTCTCCCTCTTTCATCAACTATTTCTGCCCATTCCTACAAAAAGGAAGTGCTGAGGCTCCAGTGTCTCGGTGGATTTGTTGACCCATGTGTTGTCCTACGAACACTTTGAAATTAAAACATTTTATTGGTTCAGGACGAGAAATAACATCAGAGAGACAGCACATTTAAAACCTGTCATACCTTCATGTTCACCTGAAATAATTCAAACTAAACCCAATTCAAATTATTCCACAGTCTCCTTCTGATCAGAGGCATGAAGCTGAGCTTTGCCTTCAGATGACACTGGGCTGGATCTGATCGACTCATCAGCTCTTAGTGGGAGAGGAGCTTCTAAGAATCAAACCAGAGCCGGGAGGTTTCTAAGGGGCAGAGCTTTGTGGAAACTGGAAGATCAATACATCAAGCTTCACTGTATCTTTATCACAGATACAGAATCCACTAAATAATAAACTTCAGTGAGCAGACCATCAAGTAGACTTCTGTCAGTCCAGTTCTGTCTTGTTTCTATCAGTCTTTCATTGAACGTTATTCTTTCATCTGTTGCTTTAACAACCTGTCACTCAGGGATAAAAACTCTTAACACTGTTGTGAACATTTGCTCCAAGATTATTGACTTAGGCAGAGAGTTAAATTCTCTATGGGAAAAAAACAGGTTGTAATGCTACGGGTTTAATCCACTCTGCTGTCTGTATGCTCAACCAAACTGGTGCATTCATTTGAATCTGTGGTTTTTATAGTGGGTACTGGGTACTTCTCCTTTAGAGATTAAGACTATTCATTCAAATTGGTACATGTAAACTATTATCAGAGCACACAGATACCAACCTTTTCTTTCCTTCTGTGTTTTCTTAGGTGCTTTGTGTTATGAGGCTGTGGTGGAGCCGCCCTTTAAGAGATTAATAAAGTTGTTTTAAATTTGAATTTGAAGAAGGAACAGGAGTAAAGAACACAGAGGCTTTCCACAGTCAGCTGATCACGGGGAACATCGTGTTGGGAGAACATGGTGAAGATTAAAAATACAGAGGTCAAACTGTCACAACGTGTTCTTTCTTATCCTCATCACCAAACAGTAGAGAAATGGGCACTTCACAGCCCTATATATCACTCAGACTCTGTCCAGGACACGATCTACTGTATAAAAGTTAACTATCATCAGTTGACTCTGTGCTTGCTGTAGTGTATCTATTGACTCCTTGAAACGAGACTCCAGTGACTCTGTTCTGTTCTTGATAAAATAATTTCCAGGTGGTTGTTCTTTGATAAGACGTTGAGCATCCACACCTAACGGAAGCAGGAGACAACAAGGAAAGACTGGTTGGTATTAACTCTCCTCTTAGCTTTGTGCTATTTACTTCCATTCATCCTGCTTTCAGCTTTCCCTTTCTTCCCGTCTCTGAACATCTGTGTTCTGTGCTTCCTGTTCTGCAGAGTATTTATATCGGGGTATTGGAGTAATTGCCACATTATTCAAGAGGCTCGGTGAGGGATGCAGTTGTCTCCCAGACAAACAGAGAAGCGGCGGCACAGGCGTGAACAGCTTGGCCAGCGGAGCGGCGTTTCAGCTGTGACAGGTGCAGGGAGGCTGCACAGGCTTAGCTCCGTAACACACTGGATCCTGGCTGGGAACGGCAACGTGGAAAACAATAAATGTGTGAGTCGGGTTACACGAGAGAGAGAGAAAACAGTGGAGCTGTACCCTGCACAGCTGCTTTATAACTAGCCTCAATCACTTTCATACAGCGTTCACCTGCAGCTGCTTTTGAGACTCATTTGCCAATAAAGATGTAGTTGATAAGAAGTGGACGGACTGCAGGTTCCACTGAGCAGCCAAAGTTATTACAGAGATTTAAAGGACGAGAGCAGCATTTAAATACAGCAAAATGTCAAGAACAACAAAACACAGCTGAGACAAAGTTCTACAAAAATAATCTGTGCTATTCAGCTGGTTTATTTTACAGTGAACCAGGTCACTGGTGTTTATAGTGTGAACACACATTAAAGACTCTGAACGGGGCTTAGTTTATCATGGAGGTCGATGGGGATTGATTTACGGTTGGAGCTTCTAGTGGTTGTTGGAGGAACTGTAGTTTACTGACTTTTCTACGCTGCTGAAAAGACTTTTGTTCTTCAGATGAAATATGTCCACAAGCACTGACGTGAGGGATCATTAAAGACTTGTCTGCTCTTAATTTAAGAACGGACCTGTTCATACAGAGGTTTCTTTATTTAAACCCATCGTCCAACTTAGACTTTATCTGTTAACGAGAATGCGGCCGTTGTTGTTTAGGACGTGTTTCTAAGAGGAAATGCTGCCCTAGATCTGTTGGTGACAGGAACACAGATTTAAATAAGACTGATTGCATTCAGTAGACAGACAGACGGCGTTAGACAGAGGACAGTGGGAAAAAAAAATAATAATCAGAAAATGTGTAAGCAACAACTAGAGTCAGGGAGAACAGACAACCTTCCCAAGTATAATTAGAGTCCATTGATTGCAGAGCACTCTACCACTCTCCCAAATGGCTCTGACTACAATCCATCTATTATTCTGATTCATATGCTGACACATTCTACAGGGAGAGAGACAGAGCTACTCCAGCGTCCTCATATTTCCTGCCTGTGCTCGCTGTGCTGTGGACCATAATTTACAGGCTCTTGATTTGTGGGCTGAGAGATGGAGCTCTGAGTTTGTGTCCATTCACGGGGCACATGAGGTCTCTTTAAATATGCTCAGTGTAAATGTCTCTGTCCACATGAAGCTAGCAGACAGTCCATATCGTTAGCCTAAGAGCATAATCACCTATGTCATTTTTGTATTATTGTTACAATATCAATAAAAATACCAATGTTTTGCTAAAACTAGTGTTTTTTCTTGTTTTCTGGAAACGTTCAGATATGACTTAGGCAGTTATGCTGTGAGGTTAATGATATATAGAATCATAGAAAGGATCTGATATGAAAGCTCACCCATCCAGACATAAATGACATGTAGGCAGTGTGTCTATGTCTGTGTGTTCATGTTAGCTGATGAATAACATGAGTTTCCCTCGGTTTCCTGTTTTGTGTCTCCGTGGGTTTTTCCTTGATTGCTCATTGGTTTCTCCTTGTGTCCTCTGGCCTCATCATCCTCGGTCCTCTTGTGTTTAAATAGCATATCCCCGTCTTTCCCTTTGTCCCTCATCACATCACTTTCGTCTCCATGTTTCATGTCTCCATCCAGTGCTTTTTGTTTTCCATCTCTGCAGTGTCTTTTGTTAAATTTTGAACCACGGCCTCGTCGCCTTCAAAACCTCCCTTCCTGACACATCTCTGTATTTGACCCGAGGTTTTTAGAGAAGACTTGGCAACGTTTGGAGTCCAAGACTGAAATGAACGGAGGAGCTTCATTGATGGCCTGTGTCCTTCTGGGAATTTAAAGAATCATTCACAGAAATTTCACATGTCATGTAAAGCAAGTAGCAAATGATTCCATTTCAATCTGAGAGAGGTGTTCTCACAAACTTGGCCAAGAATCGATATGACAATTTTTCACAATTATTGCCTTCTTAGCCCCCCAGCTAACAGTAGCTCCTCTTAGCTTCCTAGCCTCCCAGCTAACAGTAGCTCTTTTTAGCTTCCTAGCCCCCCAGCTAATATTAGCTCTTTTTAGCTTACTACCCTACTAGCTAACAGTAGCTTCTCTTAGCTTCCTAGCCCCTCAGCTAATAGTAGCTCTCTCTAGCTAGTTTTTAATGATATTTTTCTGTGCTCTGTGTGAAGCTTTAAAGCTGATTTATTGCAGATAAAAACATGTTTTCTGTCTCATCTTCACTGTCAGGTAGCTACAGCTGTAACTGTAAAAACATGTTTGATATAGGCATGTTTCCAAATAATCCACGGGGGCCGGCCCGGGGTAATTGGGGTCCAGCAGCATATGCCCACTGCTGCTCTTCTCCCAGATAACTGCATCAGTGTGTGCTATGAGCCAGCATACAAATAGACTCCACCTCAAACACAGAGGGCTAAACATCAGAGTCCAGCATTTCTAGGTGAGACAGATAAGACATGACGTGTGACCAAAGGTTGACACACATGTCAGAGTGTGTGCTGTTAAACTCCTTTACTTTTAAGGAGTCATTTCAATTCAGCCGGCGTTTCTCCACCAGCTGCAGACTACCTGCACTGAATGAGTTTGACACGGGAGCTGAGTTTATTCACGTCCTACCTGTTACATCTTGTTCAGTGACAGAAAAACAAACTTCTACTGTGAAACTGATCATATTTACGTCCTAAAAAACAAGAAGAACCAAAGCTCCCAGTTAATCCAGGATAATGTTTTTATATGTTTGTGCTCTGGCATTTTATTGGACTTTTCTCTTTAGGTCTGTCAATGTCTGTGTCAGTTGTCAGATAATTTCCTTTTCTTTCTTCGTTAGGGAGTTAGGAGGAGTCACACGAAGATGGATGTTACGCCCTCTGCATTTTCACTGGCTATACAGGTGTGTTCGGCCTGTGCCTAATCACCTTAATCAGCTACACCTGAGAAGACTGACTAAAAGGCCTGTTGAAGAGGCACGGGGGATGACTTTTCCACTGCAGAAGCTTACCATGGCTCACCTGTTTTTCTGTCCCTTCTTGTAAAATAAATATTTTTTGAAACTCCATCATGTGTTTCCACTTTTATGTTGCGCCTCTCGAGCCGGGACGTAACAATGGAGACGGAGGGAGACGCCACGCTGAGCTTCAGAACAGTCTTCATGACAGAGGAGGGTTCATCCATCTTTAGATACAGTCTGAAGTCACCATGAGTCCAGCTTTGTAATGAAAATACTGAGATAAAAGTGTTAAATGTCAGTAAAAATCAAAGGAACACTCACAGAGTCTTCTTCAAGCTCATCTGGCTCGTTGGACTCGTGAATAAGTTGAGAAGAAGAACCGTTCCATAGTTGTGCTGTTATCAGCCTCTAGTCTCTTATCATGAGTAGATGTGTTGCCCAGTAAAGTTTACTCAGTGAATAAAATGGAACTGCAGTGTCATATGATAAACTTTCACAACTGTAAGTCTTCAGTCATCTTCTCAAGGACGTTGGAATCTCATCATATTTCTCTAAACTAATGCCCCTCATGCCCCCCCACCCTGAACGGGGACGATGCTTTCTGCTTGTTTGCAGAGCTGCAATGAGCTGGAAAGGTTCCTGATCCTGCACAGGCATGTTGGCATGTAGACTAATAATGCAGCAGCTGAGAGGACAGAAAGTTCCACAGAGATCCCCAGGCCTAAAGCTAAGCCATTAATCTTCCATTTGTATTCTGGTCGCACTGAGCTGATCAATATGGGGGGTGTCCCCTCCTGCTTCCACTACACAATGTGCACATCTTGAGTGATTCCTCGGAGGAGTGTCGCTGCAGACCATTCTGCTGCAAGGACACGGCAAACACCTCATGTTGGACAGCGTTAAGGGACTGTCCTCGGGTCTCTTTTACTGTCCACTTTGTCTCTGTCCTTGTGTTGATGCAGGGACGGCATGGAGCAGGATGCTGGCATGCAGAGCTGTCCTCCTGCAGTTCAGATAAGAGGGCAGAAGGTTCCAGAGGGTTTTCTGAAAGATTTACATGTGCAATACTAATCCACCCTGCACTCATTGGTATTCATGCCGGTCCAAGCTAATCAACATGGGGTCCCTCTTTATCCTCCGCTTTCTCGCCCTAATTTGTTTTCTTCCCCTCTATCCAGGACTCCGCTGAGTCAATAGGAAGCAGTCTTTCTCTTTCTCGCTCACTCTCCTTCACCTTTTCTCTCTCTCTCTCTTTTTACATCTTAATCCCCACATCTCTCTCTGTTCTAAAATGAAATGTCAAGGTTAAGATAGAAACATAGACAAATGAGATTAAAGCCTCCAGTGTGGAAGGAGCCTGACAGGAGAGGAGGGCTCTGTGGGCGTCGGCATTTGAGGAATGGGAACAGGTTCCTGAGCTCCATTAATCTGTCTCCGGGACCCAGAGCTAAGGTCCACAACACCACAGCTCACAACATTAAGACAGCGCTATGGTTCTCAACATTCACTGAGACACAATGGTTCACACAGCGGCTTTCCTCCCACTGTTCAGCTGGATGATGTTTCTGAAGGAGACGCTGGATCCACAGAAGCTGTAGAGAGGAATCACAAAAACTTCATGGTTATTGAAGGAGATGAAGACGTAGCTGGGAGGCTACAAACAGCTGTAGAGAGCCGGCCTCTCCTGAATCAGGCTGACGGGTTTGTGAATTAATACCAGGCTGTAGTATCCAGACTCAGACAACAGTCCTTGAATGAGTCAGAGACAGTTAAACTAACTCCGATGACGTGTATGACAACTGTTACTCTTCCCCACATTAAGCCCATCCACCACGTTATGTGATTCGCCTGTCAGACATTTACTGGAGCAGAGTCAGTTTTCAAGCCAGAAACTCGCAGACGCAAACTAATGTGAGAGTCTGGCTTCAGGTTAATGAAGCAGTACGTTGACAAACCTCCTCTCGGGGCTCTGTCCTATTTACCCCACCACACACTGTTTGCCCCCAGAACTTAATACCGACTTTGACAGCTGTGTATGTTGTGTGTATGTTTGCATGTTGTCACTTTAAACTCTTGTTCATGTCCAGTTGTTCTGTTCATTCATGTTAAACCAGACTTACGTAGAGTGGCAGTTGTTCCTTTAAATGAACGAAATGTTTCTTTCATTTACCACGGGTTGAATTTACTCAAAAGTGTGTTATTTACTCTCCTAACTCTCCTAACTCCCCCACTCTCCCCCTCTCTCCCCTCCCACTGCTCTGGTTCCCATGCATTCCTAGTGGCCCCCAGAAACCCAATATGCCCCTTTTGGTGTGTCCACAGATCCACGGTGTGGCCTTTTCACCGTGCCAGCTGCTTTCCTCTCCTCCAGCCAAGTGGAATGTTAAGCTCCACTTGTGGCTTCTGTCCCCCGTCATGCGAAGCAAACAAAAGGCAAAGTGGCTTTTCATTGTTAGGTATTCAAATACCCCCCAAATCCTCCCTCTCACTTGTTTTCTTCCTCCGCTCTGACAAAGAAACGAGAACAGAGAGTGAGAGCTGGCGCCAGGACGCTGCCTGGATGTGGATCTGGATCTGGACCTGGACCTGGACCTGGACCTGGACCTGGACCTGGACCCAGATCTGGATCTGGACCTGGACCTGGACCTGCTCTGACGTGGGACAGCAGGTGTCTGCAGTTTGTTTCCCTGCATGTCCACACACATAAAGACACAGAGGTGTCACCACCTCCATCTAAGTCGTACCTGGCTGAGCCCTCCTTCTGCATGATTGATCTATTATTAGCAGCCATTGTTTGCCTCATCAAATATTCATTCTAGCCAGAGAACAGGCTCCAGTGAAAAAGCTCTTTATATCAAACCAGTCACTTTCATTTTACTTTCCCAGTCACTGAAAGGAAACGGCTTGGGTTGCTGCAATTAGGTCTGGAAATAAGTTAAATAGGGATTTTCAGTGAGCAACGAATGAGACCAATAAACCAGGACTGAAAGATTAAAACACTGAAATAAGACATTAATTCAGTGATAATCCATCAGAGGAGTTTAACATCCCCCCTGTCCTTGTTCTATGCACGTCCATGTGATTCCATGTGATCCTGCTGCCCTCCCCTCCCCTCCCTGTTTCTTCCTTACTCCTCCCTGGGGGCGGTTCCAGATGCCGTCAGCTGCTGCAGGGTGCACACCTGTGCTTCATCGGCTCATCACCAGGCAGTTTAAATTCACCGGCTCTCCACTCACTCATTGCCAGATCTTTACAGTTCCTCTCTCAGTAACTCTATTTGGCCTCTGCTCCTAGTTTTTTTTTTTTTTTTTTTTTAAATGTGATTTTCTTCCAGTGCTCTCAGTTTTGCAGCTAGTTTCCTGGTGCTCAGATCTTTTGTTCTTGTCCAGTTCACTGTTGCTCTGGAGCTGCTTCCGTCTCAGATTCCCTCCTCTCGATCCACTGCTAGCCTCCAGCCTCATCCATCCATTACCACTTTCCCTTTCAATAAAACCCCTTTAAAGAACTTACTCATGCGTCTGCATATCTGGGTCCACGTTATTCCACCCATTATCACCGTCCCAAATATCACAGTAACAAAGAGAAGGATCAGAACTATTTACTCAGAATCATCTTTGGGTTCGTCTCTTTGTGAATATGCAAAACAAACTCACAGCAGCAGGACTGGAAGCTTTGAAAAGAACTTTTTACATCCTTAAAATAAAATGTGAGAGGAGGGGAGCAAACAGCCACAGTGACTGCCTGGGACATCATCCCCTACCAGGAGGTGGACCCAGGCCACCACCAGGAACCCTGACCACTGGACCATAAGGGACCGTGACATGTTGAGGTGCAGTCTGATCAGAGCACTAGCTGACTGCAGTGATTTCAGAGTTTGTCTGGGATCTGATTCTCCTGTAAATCCTCCATCTCTGTAATTTGTACAAAGTGGAATTAAGTGACACTGTATTAGCTGACATGACATGTCCAGTGTCCATCAGTATCTCTGTGTCCAGGAGGCTGAGACCAGTCAGAAAAACTAAACCTGGTTGAACATTTTATGTGTTGGATTTCATTATCGTACTGGAGCTGGTTTAAATCCTGCTGTGTGGATACAGTGGTTTCTATTAACCTGACTCTCAGCCAAAATAACCAAAGCATAACGAGTGCTCTCAAGATCCAGAAGAGCTGGACAAAAGCAAAGACACATGGAAGATGAGAAGATGGAGGAGACACCACAAGCCTCTGAGAATGGGACAAAGAAAGCGTCTTTTTGAGTCCGTGTGCAGGATGTTTCCAGGACATTTAAATAAAATGAACTGAGCCTTTGAAGCGAGCTGAAGCCACTGTCATGTCGTAGACATCGTTGGATCCTGAGCTCAAACTGTTCCTCCACCTCCGCTGCTCTGTGATGTTGACGGCAGGACGGACATTTGTATTCATGCTGGTTAGCAGCCATCAGCAGGTAGCAACACAAACCAGGGTCTGTCAGATCAGGAAACATGAACTGATCCCACATTTACTCTAAGATCATATTCAGATAAAGGAGATCAGTTTGTTTGTCATTTGGCACATCATCTCTGGGTGGAAAGATCCAGCTGATGGAGCCTTCATACCTCCTGGATTCAGGACCGTTAACGTCTGCTTGCATCTTTATTACTGGAGCAGCAGCGGAGTCTCTCTTCTCTGGTGGAGTAATAACAAGCAGCATTTATCACCATCGCTGATGTGTTGATGTGAGATCATTAAGGACGTCCCTCTGACCTTCTCCTTCCTTTCATAATGACCTGAACGGAGGAACTGGTCCCAGAGCTGCTGTCCTGCTGCATGGAAACACAACAGCGTAGTGGCGTTAACGCACTCTGAAGAAAAGAGTCCATGTGAATCCTGGTGGAGAGGTGCAGGTCTTCATCAGAGCTCTGACTCCTTTTCCTTCATCCCTGGTTCCTGTAAGGACATAGAGGGATAAGACACAATAGCAATTTTCGGTGCTTTCTCAGGAGACAGAGAAGAAGAAGAATCCCAGGAGACATGAACGCTCCTCAGACATTCACTGTCACCTGGTTAATGTTAAAGTCTGATTTTACCTGGAGACGTTGTGTGGTTTAGAAATGACGTACACAGACAGACCTTCATCTTTTCATCCAGACTCTGGTTTAAAACAGCCTCCATCGGTCTGGATGACAAGAGGCAGGAAATAAACTGATTCTCATGGGACCTCTGTTACATCTGTCTGGTAATTAGTGGTGGGATTTCCATTCAACAAATTACAGACATGACTGATTCACACAAGAACAAGATCCCAGACGACCTCTGATGTTATTACACATGACCTGAGGTCCCAGGTTAACTCCTCCCCCTTTTAACAACAGGTAAGAATCCAGCCGTTAATGGAAATTAGCTGTTACCACAAACATGCAGTTACACAAGGACAAAGACAACATGAAACATCGGCTCATTTTAGTCTAATGTTTCTGTTTCTGTGTTCATTAGGTTCTTTTTCAACTTTCAGGTGAAAATCTGTTGTTTTGAGTCACTTTCATGAAGAAATGTAGAGAATTCTGAAGGACGCAAAAACATTTAACCTCACGACTTTTTAGATGAATCATCATGAAATAAGAGATAATACGCTGTCATTCTGACGTGTTCTGTGTCTTTGTTTCTCTGTGTTCTGACACATGAAATGAACCAGTAAATGTGTGTAAATCCTCACACACATTCAAATCATTTCAGTAACAGCAGCAGAACTGATCCAGTGAATCTTTATAACATTTTAAAATTGTAAATATGTCCAGTCAACTGTAAATAGTTCTACATGTTAACACATGTTAGTCCATTTTATACATATCACCAGTGTTGTTTTCCTGTTGCAGTGTTGATCTTGTTGATCTTGTTGATGTGTTGTGTGTTGGTGTGTTGTGTTGATGTCTGTATGTTTGTGTACAAGCTACTGGACACTTGAATTTCCCCCGGGGATGAATAAAGTATTTTTCTGTTGTATTCTATCTGGTTCCGGTTCTGGTCCAGGTTTGTCCCTGTTGAAGGGAGTTTTCCTTCATGCCCGACTGGAGGCTTCAGACTTTATTCTGTGAAGCATCTCAAGACAATTAGTTGTTATTGAAGCTACATGAATAAAAATGAACTGACACTAAGTGAAACATGTGAAGCTGATAGAGATGATAATAGACGACAACTACAAGAAATGACTGACTCACATACACAGAGGCGTCCAGGACATCCCGTAGGACACCGAGGACATGATGGACATGTGTCTTCTCCTTCATGTGTTCAGTGTGTGAGAGCTTACAGGACGAGGACAGGAGTCTCTTCTTTTACACGGTGTAATCTCTCTCATCCACCCACTCTGTTTTATCTCTTTCTTCAAACCCTGCTGCACCTCCCCCCGTCTCCCCCGTCTCCCTCTAAATCCTGCTTTATCCCAGGCAGGTAAGTAGAGCTCTGCTGTGGGCTTAATGAGCTGAGGAAGGGGCCCTGCTGCAGGAGACCGGCGTGATCACTGCTACCCCTGTTCCCATTTAGGGCCAGGTTTCGCTTCACAGGACACACAGAGAGAAAGAGGGAGGGAGGCAGGGGAGGGGGGACGAGGCAGAAACAGAGATGGAGATGACAGAGAGGACGAAAATGGAGAGGGAGTGATTTTAACAATGGCAAAGTAACAGCATCCACCATCCACCTGCTGCCTGGCTCGTCTCTCTCTCCCTTTCATCGCCCACAACTTCATCATAATTCATCCCCGTCTCCCTCCCCGCCACAATCACACTATCTCTGTTTTCTTATGTGCCTCTTCAGGATTGGACAAGCTTCATTACCCCCTCTTTGATGTATTTCTTTCTTTTTCCTTTTTTTCTTTCTTCTCCTCTCCCTCTCCATTTCCCCGGCTCCTTTCAGCTCTCAGGTTCATGGCTGGAGAAATTCCATCTTCCTCTGAGAGTCGTGTTCGTTTTGATGTTTTTATCTCATTTGTAGTTTCTGATTGTGTTTTTGTTGTTGTTGTTGTTGGCTGCGTCATGCTGTTAATTTTTATAGCTGGGTGTGTTGCATTGATGTTTGGGACTGACAGGCTGCACGTTAATGAGAACACACCTCACTACTGTTGACTTTAATCATCACTACATAAGAACATTTAATGTCTCTATCTCTACACAGCTGGACATGTTGTGTCATGGAAGTAACATTGTGTTTTGTGACATAAAATATGTTTTCGTGTTTTCTGGGATTTTGTACATTTGTGCATAAACACGACCTCACACAAGTCTTGGAATTAGACAAAGAGGAGGCATCGTCATGTTTGGAGATGAACCAACGCTGCATTCGAGCATCAGAACCACATCCCTCCATGAAACATGGGGGCGCTAATGTCCTGGTTTTGGCCTGTTCTGCTGCATCTGCTCATCATTGATGGACCAATGAACTGTGAATTCTACCAGTGAACTCTAAAAGAAAATGTCAGGACATGAGTCCATGAGCTGAATGTGAAGAGAAACTGGGTCATGGAGGAAGACAAGGAGCCCAAGAACACCAGTGGTTCTCCAGAAGAACCAGATGAATGTTTAGGAACAAGTCAAAGTCCTGACCTTCATCCAGTAGAAATGTTGTAGCATCAGCTGATGAGAGGAAACCACCAACATCTCACAACTCACCTGGTTCTGTTCTGGGATCAGGTTAGACCCTGATCAACTGTTACCAGGAACATTTAGTCTGAAGGACTCACAGACTCACACACTGGACACAAGGACTCAACAACATGATCAACACTGGACACAAGGACTCACTGATAAAGACAAGTGATTCGTTTTCTTGTCTTTAAGACGATATATTGCAGCCACCTCTCTTCTGTGTGACTGCCATAGAAGTCGCTCCCTTCAGACGCTGTTCAACTGGACAGGGTTGTATGAGTCAGACCATGAGACTTCATTGGGTTTTCAAGTGAGCACTTCCCTGCTTTCCTGGTATTTTGTGGCCCATGGCATCTCGGTCGGACTTAACAGCAGAACCAGTTTCCTGGAACTGCCCCCTTGGCCCTTTCCAGTCCTTGCTATTAAGCTCCAACCCCCTCTCCTCTGCCGGCCTGGTTCAGCCACAACCATCTGGATGTCCTGTTTTGAGATGTCATTCATCAGGTTTCTGTGGGTTGCCCCTCTGACCCAGTACTCTCCAGAGTGATTGTCCATAGATGGGCTCTCCAGAGATGAGGGACTGGTACTTCCCTAGTTTGCCCTCATGTGCCTCCTTGACCCCTTCCCTCCAGGCTACCGTCAGCTCTATTAGGGTCACCTGGTTTGTTGTCTGGGACCAGAGCACGATGTCTGGTCACAGACTGGTGACGGCAATCTCCTCTGGAAACTTGTCTTCCAATGTCAACTCTCATTTCCCAGCTTCCTCACCAGGCCTGAGAAAGCAGATGAAGCAGCCTTTGTCTTGGGCTGTTGTTGCACTGCATGCAAGAGTTAATTTCCATCCTTGCAGGTTTGTTGGTGTATAGAGTACACTATAGTCAGAGCTTAGGACGAACTTTATCCGATGCCTGTCCATATTCCAGGTGTCATTCCATCCTTCTAGCTGAGAGATCTTCCCTGGATGCTATCTCACCGGGTCCAGCTGCCCTGCTGTTTCAGGCTACTACCCTAAGAAAATTCTACAAGTCCAGTTGGCCTTATTCAGCGCCTTTTGGATAACCCTGACTTGTCCACCCTCTTCCTTCACTGCTTGAGTCTCCTTCTGTACCATCCCTCTCTGGTCCTTTGCCTTTGCCTCCTTCCAGCTTCCTACTGTGATGACTCTCAGGTCCAGCCTCCCTTGGGTCACCTTGTCCACAATGTCTGCATGTTGTAAGCTCTACTCCGCTTCCCTCAGAGCTCCGCTGGCCTTCCACTTCCACCCTGTCAACGCATCATGGCTAAACAGACATTGTCTGTCTTAACCTCCTCCACAACTCATGTGATCGGCAGCTGCAGCTTGTAAAGTTCGATAGAGCCAAAACTTTTGCGGACAGGGAGACGCTTCCTGAGGAAGTTGTTGATCTTCTTTTCCAAAGCTTCCACAGGCCTAGTACTTGTCAGGGAGACCAGTCCTCTACAGGGCCTTTAGCCTTATTCATGAATAAGTAAATACACACATATAATATTTCTTTTTCACGCATTCTCTTCGTCCACTTTCTGGATGTGTGTGGAAATCTGCTGATGTTTTGAATCATTGTAATTAAGAAATGTAGAAAGTTCTTTCAAGAAGTGTCTGTTTATATCAATATACTAATAGCACACACCGAAGCAACTCATTCCACAACTTACATATCGTCAACTGAAGTTTCCTCTGTGATAAAATTCTTTGGACTGAAACACTGCCTGAATAACAGGTTCAACAACATTTATCAGAGGAGTTCTGGTTAAGCTCCGCCCCCTCACCTGATTCACCTGAGACAAACCAGGAACCAGTTTATTATTGTGTGACTAAAGAGAGATACAGACTATCAGATTCAGCTTCAGACCAAACTAACACCTTCCTCTGAGTGAGTCCAGCTACAGGAGAGAAAAGTGGAAACTACAACACTGCTGCTTCAAGCTGCTGACTCTCCACACACTGAAGGTGAGTTTGACCAAAAACAGGAAGTTAGTAGAAGATGGAGGAGACATGACTGACTGGACTTTGTGTCTGCTGTGTTCCAGCTTCACTCAGAGACTAAATGGCTTCCAGATCAGAGGAGGATCTCTGCTGTCCGGTCTGTCAGGAGGTCTTCAGAGATCCTGTTCTTCTGTCATGTAGCCACAGCTTCTGTAAAGTCTGTCTGAAGAACTGGTGGAGACAGAATCCATTACACCAGTGTCCAGTTTGTAAGAGAAGATCTTCAAGAGATGATCCACCTTTAAACTTGGTGCTGAGGAACCTGTGTGAGTCCTTCTTACAGGAGAGAGATCAGAGATCTCCAGAGGCTCTCTGCAGTCTGCACTCTGAGAAACTAAGACTCTTCTGTCTGGACCATCAGCAGCCAGTGTGTCTCGTCTGCAGAGATTCAGAAAAACACTCCAACCACAGATTCAGACCCATCGATGAAGCTGCACCAGATCTAAAGAAGAACCTTCAGGTAACTCTGGAGCCCTTAAAGGAGAAGTTAAAGGTTTATGAAGAAGTTAAAGTGAAGTTTGATGAAACAGAAAAACACATCAAGGTCCAGGCCCGACACACAGAGAAGCAGATTAAGGAGCAGTTCAAGAAGCTTCACCATTTTCTAGCAGAGGAAGAGGAGGCCAGGATGGCTGCACTGAGGGAGGAAGAGGAGCAGAAGAGTCAGATGATGAAGGAGAAGATGGAGGCTCTGAGCAGAGAGATAGCAGCTCTTTCAGACACAGTCAGAGCCACAGAGGAGGAGCTGAGAGCTGAAGACGTCTCATTCCTCAACAACTACAAGGCTGCAGTGGAAAGAGTCCAGTGCTGCCCCCTACTGGATGATCCACAGCTGCCCTCAGGAGCTCTGATAGACCAGGCCAAACATCTGGGCAACCTGGCCTTCAACATCTGGAACAACATGAAGGACCTGGTCTCCTACACTTCTGTCACTCTGGATCCAAACACTGCTCATCCAACACTGATCCTGTCTGAAGATCTGACCAGTGTGAGACGAGGAGATAAACAACAACTTCCTGATAATCCAGAGAGGTTTGATTCTAACTGTTCTGTCCTGGGCTCTGAGAGCTTTAACTCAGGGACTCACAGCTGGGATGTTAAGGTTGGAGATAACACAAGGTGGTTTCTGGGTGTGTCAGCAGAGTCTGGCCAGAGGAAGAGACGCATACGATCTGGATTGTGGGTATTAAGGTTCATTGGAGGTAAATACTCAACATGGTCACCATCAGATCCTCCCACTGTTCTCCCAGTAAAGGAGAAGTTCCAGAGGATCAGAGTGAATCTGGACTGGAACAGAGGAAATCTGTCCTTCTCTGATCTTGATACTAACACACACATACACACCTTCACACACACTTTCACTGAGAGGATGTTTCCATTCATTGACACTGTGTATAACTTCCCAGTGAAGATTTTACCAGTGAATCAGATCAGTTAGAGATAAACTGGATGATTATAAATGTTTATTGGGCTGTAACAACTAATCAGTATCAGTGATCATATAAATGAGTCAGAATGTCACTGGAACCAATGAAAAGACATTGAATATCTGGTGGTGGAAGTAGATCATTGTGTTTAGAGGTAAAAACCATTTTATATTTAAGTCACACATGTTGAAGCTGGAGATGATGAGTTTCTCTACAAAAGGACCTGAAGCATCAGTTGATGAGAGGAAACCACCAACATCTCACAACTCAACTGGTTCTGATCTGAATGGGATCAGATTAGATCCTGATCAGCTGTTACCAGGAACATTTAATTTACATTATTGCTTTACTGACTTTAACAACTCAATGAACAAATGATACATTTTAAGGAATAAATAAAAACAAAAAAGAAAGTAGATTTTTGTTTCATGTGTCTGGGTTCTTTGTCAACTTTCAGCACTTGTCTGAAATTCTGTTGATGTTTTGAGTCATTTTTATGATGAAATGTAGTAAATTCTGAAGGCTGCAAAAACATTTAAGCTCACGACTATTTAGATCAAATCAAATCAAATCAACTTTACTTATATAGCACCTTTCATACAAATGTATTGTAACTCAAGGTGCTTTACACATCGAACAAACAAATATAAAACAAGCCCACAGAAACCTCCCACTTCCCACCCACATAAACACAAACACATGCACACAAACACACACAAACACATGCACACACACAAAGGAGCGCAGGGATATAAAGAGCACGGATAAAATGACATTTAAAATTTTTGTAAATGAACTTTAAGTTCTCAACATAACGGGTAACGCAATGAAAACGGTAATATTTGTTTTCTGGCTAAACATTCTGGGAGTTTACGCATCAGCTGGATGTAACTCAACATAAACGTATCAATGAAGCATAACTTCCGGTGTCATGGAGCACACGCTCCTGACAGCAGCCATCCCAGTGACTCTCTGACGCAATGAGGTGTTCAAAGCCCAAAGTCAGCAGAGCTCAACAACAAAGCTACACGGCATGGATGCATTCAGGGCACATAACAGTGTGGGAAATTACACTAGTGAGTGCTAACGTTGGAAGCAGCTGTAGAGACAGAGGCAGATGAGCAGTTTGGCTCAGTCTCAGTAAGAAAATGTTGTTGGTTGTTGTCTGTTTAGAATCTGTTTTCTTAGAAAGATTAGGATTATCTTTTTTTGCTAGATTAGAGTTGTGTTTTGATTCGTGTCACTGCATACACTTAGAAGAATTGTGTCTAGTGACACGAGTTTTAGGGGAGCTACTCCCACCTGTTTCCTGTTTAACTTTGGTTTCTCCTTTTGTTCTCATCAGAATTAGTTTGAGTAGAATCCATTTCCCACGTCAGATCCTCTTCTTTAATGTTTGAAGCTTTGAATCAACCAACGGAGCCTCTGTCACACCTTGTTTATACATTTCAATTGAAAAGACATATTTCCATTACACTTTATATTTTAGTGGATCCCTTTTGAGGGTGGAGGGGTTACACCCCTCTGCCTTTCGGTGCCTCATGGTGACGTTTTAATCAACCTAATCATCAACACCTGAGTTGGTGAGGATGAAATCACTCTGACAAACAAGGCTGCACATAAAAATAGAAAATATACAAATACAACACAGATTAAATCCAGTAAAGCATCCAGCTCCCTCTTTCTCGTCTCTTTTCATTGTCCCTGTTTGGTTTTTCTTCCATGTCTTTGTAGCGATGCCATAAACCTCCTGGTCTGCTGCACCTGTGGCCAGCTGCTTCTCTCTGCTGCTTTGTCTACGAGGCTGAAAAACCCAAAGCTGGACGAGTCGGCTGGAAAGAGTCGAACGCTGGATTCCAAACATTCCCAGCGGGGTGGGGGTGGTGGAGGGGGTGCAGAGTCCATGGTGGGAAAGGAACACAAAGGTGGCTGATTAAAAAAGGTTAGATGCCACAAAGCAAAGAGAGAAAAGAAAGATTAGTTTGAAGTGTCACTGGAAAATAAGGGGAGAGATTTAGAGGAAAGAGGTTGTGATGATGAAGGGTTTCAGGTTAAAGGCTTCTCTTCCCATGGAGGAAAGAAAACAAAGAGTTTAAAGTGATAAAGAGAGAAAGGCGACAGTAATAGAAGCGTCCGGGCTGTGTGAAATGAAAGGTCAGAGGTCAGAGTGGCTAAAGCTTCGGATGAGACCAAAGACTCCAGCAGATCCACTGATCCTTGACCTTGGCTGAGGAATGTGAAGCCTCCTCCTTTTATATTCAACCCCCCACGTTAACCCCCCCCCCCCCCCCCCCCCCCCCCCCCCGGCCCGGCCCCCGGCCCGGCATCACCAGACAACAACAAGTTTGTCCCGGACGAGGACTCGGCTCAAGGCCTCGTCTTTGTTTTCACGTCTTATCTCGGTCAGGGAGGACGAGTTGCTCAGACTCCCTGATAAAAGTTAGAAACATTCATCCATGAGCTCCAGGTGGGATCAGTGTGGCCTTCAGGCTCCAGCTTCACTTTAACAACAAGCAGAGACGGTTCAGACTGGATGTGGAGTTCAGGTCATTCTGGAAAAATTTCAGAAAATGCAAAACATGTTTTCAGAAACAAGGAATAAACTCCTCACTGACCTGTGTCTTATTATTGACCTGGGCCTGTCTAAGGCTTTTAGTACCCAGTAGTGTTCATCTTTTATCCTATTTATTTTGTCTATTTTATCTTTTTTATGGTACTTGTACTCATGTACTTATTTCCTGGTGTGTTCTTAATTGTTGTGTGGCTCCTTGTAAAGCTCTCTGGTTCAGTGTGTTGTTGTAAAGTTCTATATGAATAAAGTACATGTACAGATATTCTGACATGTGTAGAAACTCTCTCTGATTGTGGCTGGAATGAAAGGATTTAATTATTAAATCATTTTAGTTTCCATCACACAACAACAAATGATGAACATACACAAGTTTTTAAACCATTCGTCAAATTTGAGACACTGATATGAACCAAATGTACAACTGTATTTATCTGAAGCCTTTTATAGATGATAGTTTATCAGTATTTAGTGTTTCCATCAGGTCATCAATCATGAGCTTCAACCCAGATATGAGCTGAAACCATAATCACATAATCACGTTACACAATGAAAACCAGATAAACTGGTGACATCTGACAGAGTTGGAGTGAAACGTTCTGCGCTTTAATCCGTGAAGTCTTTATTTATTTATACGTCCTCTGTTTTTGGTTGTGGACAGCCCAGACCTGTGCTGTCAAACTGTTTTATTGTTGGTTCCACTGTGAACAGACGTCTTACGTGGACACAGATCATCTGCACACAAAATCTAAGTCACCTTCATTTATTACCACATCACAGCTCAGATCAATGAGTGGAAGTAAATCTTTTAAACAATTTGAAATCATCGGCATCTTTATTTGGAGCTCATTCATGGTCTCTGTCTCTTCTTAAAGACAAGACTCTGAAGTTTCTGTCACTACAGTCAGAATCTCTCTACGTGGTTTAGTTCTGGAGGAATCAAAGCTGGAACACAGTTAGAAAATAACAAGTTGTTGTGTTGGTTGAATCCTATAATGACTTTTATCAATCAGAAGAAAATGACGTATTACATCAAACTCACCTGGAGTCCAGAGCTCTGATTGGTTCATGAAGATGCTGCTGTCCCATAAACCACCAGAGGAACGATGACATATCAGGCCTGCACTTTTTTTTATTTATTATTTTTTTGCTTAAGTTTTTAATTTCAAAAACAAAAAGTAAAGAAATAAAACTTGCTGTAATATCGTCGTCTAACGTTAATGAACCTGAACCTTCTGGACGTCTCTCTGGTTTTCCTCTTGTTATTCTTTTATTTCACTGCCTTGTTTCATTCTTGTGTTTTCTACATTGCTGATTGTGTTTGTATTTTAATAAGTATAATTAATATGATCCCATGGATTTTGCTTACTAAACTTTATCCGGTCCGGTCTAGTCTGGTCTAGTCCGGTCTGGTGGTCTGGTCCGGTCTAGTCTGGTCTGATCCAGTCTGGTCTGGTCCGGTCCGGTCTGGTCTGGTCTGGTCCGGTCCGGTCTGAATCCTGGACTCCAGCTCTTTTTCACTGTGTGATAAAGGGAGTTCTTCTTTTAATCACTGCTCCTGCTCTCATTCACGTCCTCTCTTTATCTCCCTCCATCCACCCCAGCCTTCATTTCTTTCCTTTTTATCCGTTCTTTCCTTTCTTTCTGAAGACGTTACAGGATCTACAGTTTTATGACATTTATTCATCCTGGCACTTCTCTTCCTCTCCCCGTTCTCTCGTCATCCCTCTCTCATTCTGTTAATTACCCTTGCAGTCTTATCTGTCGACACCCTTCAAACTTGCAGCTCCCTGTCATGAATCAAGTGTCCTCCTCCTCCTCCTCCTCCTCCTCCTCCACCCATATCAGCCAAGCAATTAACCAGCGCCTCTCTCTTATTAACCATCCTGAAAAGACACATGCACGACTCCACCTACTTTTCTTTGTGGCGCTCCTTCCTGGAGCCTGAAATGATTCCTGCTCCTCCTGACCAACACTCTCTGACTGACAGCAGCACGAAGAGGAGGAGGAAGAGGAGAAAGAAGAGGAGGAAAAAGAAGAGGAAGAGGAGGAAGAGGAGAAAGAGGAGGAAGAGACCCTGTGCTGTCAGCAGGAGTCTTATTGTCGCTGCTCTGAATCTTGGTTCAGTCGCAGACGCTGGGAATATTAAGTTGAAACAGCAGATTAGCATAATAGAATGTCATGGCTGTCTTCACTAATGATACTCTACGTACAAATAGTTCTTAAGAAAGTGCACTCTGTTAACTTTAGCCATGAATTCAATAAGTTCTTTATTATTTATTTATTTCTGCAGCCTCACTGTTAATAACTGTTAATAAACCTGATCAGAGCCGATCCTGAACGAGCTGCTGATGAACCACAGCACACACAGTCAACTGAGCCTCATCCAGTTCCTGCAGTGCATGCTGGGAGGGTGTTAACAAGAAATGACAGGACCCCCCCCCCCCCCCAACATCCCCCAAGTACACACACACATGAAGTTAACCTTCGAAAGGAGCTCTGCTCTTTATGATTGATGACTTTAATACCAAAGATGCAATAAAGCAGAACTAAATACAAAATTAACTGTAACAGTATTGTACATTATTACACTTCATCATTGCTCTCCAAAGTGGTAGATGACCCATATAAAACACAACGTCTCCCTCTAATCTTTCTATTTACAGAGTCTCAACCATCAAAAGCTCACATAAAACTGGTTCTGATGAGGAAAAGACTAATGAAGAGCAGCTCAGACCAGAAGTCACACAAATGATCCAGAGACACATCTGAACGTCATCTGTTCAGAGGTGGAGGAAGAACAGATTATATCTCAGTCCACCTCCTCTTTATGAGTCCTGAAAGAATCATTAGTTCACATCAGTGTGTGAGTCTGTGAGTCCTTCAGACTAAATGTTCCTGGTAACAGCTGATCAGGGTCTAATCTGATCCCATTCAGATCAGAACCAGCTGAGTTGTGAGATGTTGGTGGTTTCCTCTCATCAGCTGATGCTCCAACATTTCTACTGGATGAAGGTCAGGACTTTGACTTGTTCCTAAACATTCATCTGGTTCTTCTGGAGAACCACTGGTGTTCTTGGGCTCCTTGTCTTCCTCCATGACCCAGTTTCTCTTCACATTCAGCTCATGGACTCATGTCCTGACACTTTCTTTTATAGTTCACTGGTTCTGATTCTGGTCTACAGCAGCTTGGAGGGATTTTAGCATCTTTCTTTTGGAATGATCTTTTTTGTTGGACCGCTCGGGTGGTTTATTCATAATGAAAAGAAAATGATGCTGTGATCTGTTCACGTACATCACCAGAGGCATTGGGCTCCGAATAATGAGAATGATGAAGTCACATAAATCTCTGTCTTGTCCTATTTGTTTTACTACTGACGATAAAAATTCACTTACTCCAGAGAAACTGAATGAATGAACGTAAAGTGAAGTTTTAACTGAGACTGATCTCAAACCTGGTGAAGGAGGAACGCCTCAGGGGAACCGTTCAGAATGCACATTGTGCAGTTTGAGTGAATCCTTAAAAAGCCTCAATAATCCAGACAAAGGGCGAGTACAGCATCTTTCTTCCATCTCTTTCTGCGTATACACCAGCAGACACACTCCTTCTCAGCAACGAGGAGGAAGGACCTGGGTGCGGAAAAAGATGTATTTTTTTGTAATCATTTCCCCACGCTGTGGTCGACATGGAAAATATTACCCACATGAACAGAAGCAATCAGTTTCCTCCTCAAGGTGTCGGATACACTTATTACGTTGCAGCGAGGACGATTTGAAATGCATAATCCCTCTCCCACACACTCTGCGTTTATTTAATAATTTCCCTCAGTAACTACATGAATCTCATTAAAAGTGTCACCGTGTGGTTTGGGAGGGAATGTAGAAGTCCCACACTATGTTAACTTGTTAGTGGAGAGGAGAGGAGCTGACCCACTGCTGGCTCCACATAAAGAGGGAATAAAACGGGAAATGGGACGTGAAGCACTGGAAGCTTTCTGACCAGTGAGCATGCAGGGCATGGTTTCCTTCTCTGAGATTAGTCACTGCTTCGTGGAGAGGAAACGGTGAAACAGGTGTCTGCAGCTGCTGCCTGCTGTGCACATCATCGTGTGTTTGAGGTTAATTGTGAGAAAGTTTTGCTCGTTACCGTGCGGCTGCCAGTTTAAATCCCTTAGCAGACCTGGGAAGCCACGGTTAGGAGAGATGCTGCTGCAGCTCGCTGTAGCCGTTTAAGAAATGAACCGGTGTGAATGTGCAGAATGTCCTGATGCCCTGCAACAGTCTCCCCAGGCTCTTATTAAAACCCTGTTCCTTGTCAGCTCTGCCAGTTCATCCTGAGCTGCTGGTGTGAGTGTAGATGGGATGTTGATGGGAAATAGTGAAAATAACTGCAGCCGACACAGGACTCATGGTTCATGGTGTCTGTTGGTCGGTTTAGTAGAATGCAACTGGAAAGCATCAGGATTTATGTATTTTTAAATGTCCTGTTCAGACCTCGTGTTAACATCTAACCTGAGCATCTTTTATCCTGGTATTAACATGTCTTAATGGCTTCAGATCCAATCTCTCTTTCACACTGTGCATGCAAATAAACTCAGACGTCATTTGGGATGCACTAGAGGACTTTAACAGTGGCTGTCTGGGCAATTTCAGACGCAAGAATTATTTATTCATTAGTCTTCACGTTAGTTATTTTAGAGACAGTGTTTAAAGGAATAAGGTCACATGTGCTCCAGACCACCTTCACCTGTGGACTGAGACCAGATCAGTGTTTACACTTCAAACAGTACATGGATCTGAATGAATTCAGCTGGATTAGTAGCAGTGTTAACAGTCCATGTGTCAGACCCCTAACCCCTAACCCCAACCCTAACCCTAAGACCTCAGAACAAGACTATTTCAATTTTTAATACTGCACATGTGTCAGGACATGTTGCCTTGTTGCTCATGATGCTTTTGTGTTGTGTTTTGTGCTTCTTTGTGTGCTACCAGTGAGTGGAAGTGGTGTCAGATTTTTGCCTCTTAGTGAGCGAACCTCCTGGCAGTATGTTCAGTTCAGTTCACCTCTCTCATCTCGTCTGTAGCAGCAATACAGTCATTAGGAAGCTGGAAGCCGGAATTTCTCTCCTCGTACTGAAAAAAAACAGGTTGTGTTTCGGCACCAGAATCTTCTGTGGTGCCAGAAACACTGTGAGTGGATTCTAAAAATATAATATTTATGCACGTCCCCTAACTTCACAGCTCACAGACAAAGTCGTCCCAGTTCACTTGTTTATGTCAGTGTTTCGTCCTGGACTTGGGAAGTTTGAGATTAAGAGAGTTGTTGTTTCTCCTTTTAAGGACACCTGGTATAAACATACGTCTGGAGGGGTTCTGGCATCAAGAAGAAGAAGAATTATTGTCACTGACCGGTGAAAAGCAATGAAATACAGTTCAGCAACGCTCTGGTTGTGAGGCAAAACAAAATAAATAAATTACAGCAGCATGAAGATCTATAGCAGCAATACACAATAAAACACAATATATACAATACAATCACACAGTAGCACGCAATGAATGCAGGTAATACAGTGGTAAATGGAAGTGACATCCTCTCCCTGGATACTGAAGTCAACTAAAAGTTCATAGGAGTCATCAGTTGAGATGAGATATAACAGTCTATATCCCCACACAGTGGGCCTCGATCTCCTGCTGCTTCAGAACCATGAACAGTGCTGTTTACTGTGTGATATGATGCAAACACTGGAACGTAGATCTAGATGTTTTTTAAATTAAAGACCTGGAAGCTTCCATCCTCAGAGGAACAAACATCTCTGATGAGTGGGGGAATAAAGACACTGCCACCTGTCCTCTACTCTCCTACTGTCTAAGCTTGTACTGTACCAGCTACCAGTTTATAGCACGTTATTAGCTGCATCTGCTTGTCTCCTGTTTTTTTCACCTTGTGAAACTATCCATGATTTTAATGAAAAGTTACAGGCATGACCAACATCTGGACCCAGAGGTCTTCTTCAGGGTGCAGGAACCAAACCCAGTGACCAGGGTTTAAAGGGGTCCAGGTGGGTCATTGGTGAAGTGGGTTTGTCTGAGCTGAAGATTCTTCCGGAAAATTGTTGAGCCAAGAACAGACAAGAAATGGAGAAACAAACAGATGATGTCAAACAGGACTCATGAGGGGGGAGGAATGTACACCAGGTATAAAGTATAGACACCTGCAAGAACAATAAGAGTCAAACCAAAAACAAGGAACACAGCCACCAAAAGAAGTTTTTAGTTTTAGTATTACTGCATATGGATGGATGGATGGATGGATGGATGGATGGATGGATGGATGGATGGATGGATGGATGGATGGATGGATGGATGGACTATTGTAAGCAGTAAAGCCCAGTTTGTATCATCAGTCCTTTTTCTCTAGCTCCCAGTAGGCGTGGGAGGACACCCGAGGACAGTTTGTCTACTTTATGGATGTTTTCCAGGTTTTCTGTGTTTGCTTTGTGCCCTCATGGACTTCACTGATAAGAGCAAGGGCAATCCCCTAAACTTTATTTTAGTCTCTGGATGTTCCTCTCTCTCTCTGTGAGGTCGGTGCTAATGTGAATCCATTCGCTCTGAGCTGCTCTACTTATATTTATCATAAACGCTGGACTCAATCCCCTCCTCCTGCTCCGTACCAACATACTTACATTTGCATTGTTATCTGCAGCACCTTTTTAATGTGAGGGCATCTGAGTTCAGTTACTACAATCTGATTAGAAGCTCTAACTCTAACCCTAATGGCTGAATTGCTTCTCGTTTAACCATGCAGTTTCTCTTTAAATTAAACTTCATTTGAAAATAAATGCTTATTAAAGGACATTTTACCTTCTCACGTATGTCTATGTTTAGCTGTGTTGTGCTATGGAAGGAGTAGTTTACTCACGTCATAAAACTTATGTGGTGGAATAACGAGTTGAAGCTTCCTGATGCTACTAATTCATGCTAAGTACCTGCTATCATTAAGAGGTGGGAGTCTTAAGGTGGACCGACTGTAAACAGCTTCAGGACGTTGTGTCAGTGTTGTAATTATGAACCGTGAAGTAACTGTCTTTACATCTACGGATTAGGTGGATCTATCAGCCACAACATTATGACAACTGACAGGAGAAGCCAATAACAATTCAGTGTTGTGCTGGGAAGCTGTTGGACCTGATGTTCATTCCTGTGGATGTTACTTAGACGTGTAGCAGGACCTGACCTAATGATGCCTTCTCTTCAGTTCTGCAAAAGATAAAGGCCCTGAGCCACATGGGGGCTGAGTTGCATTGTGGGTAATGTAGGGAGGCTTCAAGCTGAGTCTTGAACTGCTGGTCTGTTGACATAGAGAGAGAATACAACAGTAAATGTGTGGAAGTTTCAGAGTGAAGTTTAATGTGCACACTTCTTTTAGAAGTGGAAATGACATTGCTCGGTCATATAATCTAATGTGTGCTACGTGAAAAGAAGCAGCAACTGGTTTTATTGAGGTTGTGTCTGTCAACATGAGACATCAATCTCTGGTGTCCACTGTGTGTCTTTACAATGACTATGGCTCCAGCAGATAGACTGTACCGCTGGTTAACGCTGTCTGAGCTGTGCTAGAGTCACTGCGTTAAGATGACATGAATACACGTTATTTATTCTATTGTAGATGTATTTTCTGTAACTCTGTGTTCATGTGTATCTACACCATCAGGGAAGCATTGAGTACATGTGTAGTGAGGGATGTGGAGTAAGCGGTGACACATGCAGGGCTGATGGAGGCGGTGGTGGAGAGTGTGTAGCTCCACTGAAGCAGCAGGCAGTTACGTGATTGGTACACGGATTCCAATTACTGAGTGATCAGCGGGAGGAGTGTGTGTTTGTTTGTGTGTTTCTTTCTGTCATTAGCTCCAGTGTAACGTGTGTTCAGACTGCAGCGCTGCACACAGGGATTGTTGCAGCATCGTTTAGAAGATAAACCTCGATGCTTTCCGTATCAGTTGAGTCAGAGATGATCCAGATTTACTTTCCACTAAATGGTCCACTAAATTTTGTCCAGCTCTTTTCCGTCCTCAGACTAAATCCTGTTCTCAGAGTTGGAGCTTCTGTCCTGATCTGGATCTCATTGTCTTTCCAGACTCAGTTTTTTGGGAGAACAAAGTGAGATTTGTAACCAGAGGAGGCAAAGCAACGTTGGCATCGTGAATCAATATCGGATCTTGAGGCTTAGGATCATAGATTTAAAAAGGAAAATAGATTGTGTAAACCCACCCTGGGGAACAGAAACCCATTCAGATTCAGTTTGACATAAATAAAAGATTAACTCAAAACTTTTTAGTTTTTACTTATTTTGAGAAACATCTGAAAGTATCCAGCTCTAAAACCTGAAGTCTTTAACATATTTTATTTTTTTATTGAGACATGGTATTAGTCATTCACTGGCTCCCAGTGTTTATGTAGCATTTAGATCAGGACACATTTTGGTGAACGTCAGTATACAATGAGAGAACAGCAGCTTTTATTCCTGGATTCCTTATTTCACCTGTGAAATGATCAGGAACCTGTGTGACACTTTTATGAATCAGTGTAAGAGGATAATGGCAGTCTTAGAAGCAGAAAGCTTTTGTAAGAATGCATTACAGGGATCCTCCTGGCAACATTAAGTGTTTCTATTTTCAACCTATTTACTCCTTAGAACATCCTCCTTGAACTTTAACAGTCTCACTTCATTGTCTGAGACATCCTGAGGAACGTGTCGAGTCAGCGGGGGCTGCAGGAGAGCTCCACGTTCCCAACATGATTCCTAGTTCCTACAGTTCTCCTGTGGCTCTTAGATCTGCAGGTGGTAGCTTGTTGATTTCTAACATGTGAATCCAAATAGTGAAGAAAACTGTAAACAGCCAGGGACAATGAATCATCACCACTTCATCCAAAGAATCTGAGAGATACTTGATGCCTTTAAGTGACACCATTTACAACCAGATCATGAGCAGCAGCAGCCAGGGGTGGAGACAAAGTGTTATCCAGGTCCTGACTCCTGCTGGGCCTCCATCATGACTCTGATGGATGCTCATGACCGTTGGGCATCTATAAAGGTCAAGACAGGGCGAACAACTTCATTAGAGCGATGTGTTTCCACCATTTCATCATCATAGGCATCAAAGTGCTGTTACTTTAAATGAAACATATGAACCAATGAGGTACCTGCATGGTGGGACTGGTCACGTGGCATCGGGCCATCCAATCACACACCTCCACATACATGTATACCTGCAGAGAACAACTCAGAGTGTGGGTTGGGTTTATCAGGTGGTTTCTGGACATCATTGAAGCAGATATGTCAACACAAGGCTAACAGGTAGCATGTTAACAATCGGCTAACGTCATATAGGACGTGTAAAAGTGGAATGAAAGGGTGAGGATGTTGGGTAGATGGTAGCTTCATGGTCATGTGCTGTCCTCAGATGAAACAGTCTTGGCTCTGTTGCAATAAATCTGTTCTTAGCTGATTGTGGGATTTTCCTGGGGGTTAGCTATTTGCATAATGTACAGGTACAGCAGCAGTGAAAAGGAACAAGGCCGCAACACACTCAGTGCACATTTAGTCTGTAAAATCTAAATCAAATAAGGTAAAGAAAAGTACATCACCTATTTATCTTGATTGAGACGTAGGTTGCATTGAACCCTTCTTTCAGCTGAACTTTTTACGTCAGAAGTTTTTTCCCTCATTCCAGTAACATCTAACACCATCGGAGCTCCTATAATAACCAGAGCACATCAGGCCAGTATCTGTATTCTCAAAGTGTTCAACCCTGAGCATTGGCTGATGGAAGCAGAACCAGGCGTCAGGGCTGATAATTAGCCCGTATCACCAATAAATCTGAGGCTGATTGGGAAATGACAGCCAGGAACTAAGGGCACAGCTCCTTCCAGCTCCTTCCAGCAACACATTTTCAGTCATCTCCTGCTGATTGTCCCAAAAATATTTTGCCCACCAAAGAGGACTTTCTGCCCCCCTCCTCGTCACCCCAGCACACTCTAACAAAAGGCAGAGGCACGGAGCAGCACCGGCTCGCCTGGCTGCCGGTGGAGGCTGGTGGGGGGGTTCACAGGGGTTAAACTCACAAGCTGTGATTGGAGCTACTTAAGTGCTGTCAAGGCACAAAATTGGACAGAGCACCAGGCTGAATAATTACAGAATAACAAGGGAGACGGGGGTCTTTGTTTGGTCAGGGGGAGAGAAATAATTGATTTAGGAGGGGAGGGGCAGCTGAGATTTTTCTCCACTTCTTCTTCTTCTATTTTTTTTTTTTTTTTTTTTATGCACCAGAGGACATGCAAGGTCTCCCACAGTGGCGCTCGGTGTCCAAGGGAACTTCCAACTGACTGGGATGAAGAGCAGGGAGAGCTGGGAAAAAATTTAATTAATTGGATCAGATTAAAATTAATGAAGTAATTAAGAAGCTGCCTGGCCGAGTTCTTCCAGCCCAGAACAGTGGAAGGTAGCAGAGGAGACACAGTGACTTTGATTTAACAGCGTTAGGGGAGCAGAATGAGAGAAAGCTTAAAAATAAACAGCACGAGTAAGAGAAAGTTGCCATCTGTGGGAAAACACTTTTCAGTTTATTTGGTGCTTCTGAGGTGCTAAGTGCTCGTTGCTGCAGTGGTTCTACACCTTTTCTAAATGGCGTCTTTTCTTTGTCTCTTCAGCCAAATTGGCCTCCGCTACGCTGGCTATCAGGCTCCCTCTCTGTCTCTGCTAATTCACCACAGGCTGCCTCGACTGCACGATCAAATAAGAGAAGATTTTCTTCTTAGTGGAGATCAACCTAATGGTAACCAGGGTTTTATATGCAACGTGGAACGAGATGAGGACTTTGTCTGTGGATCAGCAGCAGAAGCAAAGCAAGACTCCAGCAGTGCTAATAGCTAATTAGCAATAAACACCAAGTAGAGCTGAACCTGATGGAAATGTCTTTATTTTTTCAGGTTTGGCCGTTAAGCAAATTACTAACCTAATGATGACACCAGGAAATTCTGTTAAACGCAGTCTAGACTATCAAAAACGTCTCAGTGGAGATGCACATGCACCAAAACCTCCTGGAACCAACATCTGTTGTCGCGACATTCTAGGTCATAAAAATGGGTGAAAAAATATCAAATCCAAGAAGTACTTGATTCACTTCACTTATTCCTAGTTTAAATGCAACGTTCAAAGTGTGAGATCGTAATTTCAGCTTTCCATCTGAAATGGAGTGAATCTATCATCTTTTAAAACACAGTCCATGTCTTTGCATGTCCTCCGTATTAAGTCAAACAGTGCATCATTCTCTCTTTCATTTAGTTGTTTTACACACTTTTATTTTACAGAGTTACTTTCAAATGTTGCTGATAAACCACTCTCCTCTCCACTCGGGACCAACTCTGGGTCCATTTGCATATCTGCTCTGATTAATGTGCACAGAGAATGAGAGAGTGAAAATGTATTAACGTTTCAAATTTTTATCCGCACACTTCATTTTGTTCTTCTTTGTGTTGACTGTGCAGGTTTGGTGGTCAGTACAGGACGTCCCTGTGAGAGTCACTGCATTCAGATGATTCCTACTCAACCTTTAACGTAAATATCACAGAACAAAAGGAGCTCTGCTTGTTCCCGTCCACCTGAATGTTATGGCCGTAAGGACACAGATAAAGTTTCGTAAATACCTCTGCCATGTTTTGGAACTTGTACCGTTTGAGTGTAGACCCACGTGACGAGTCAAGGACAGCTTAAAGCTCCGTTAGGTCAAGGTTAGAGAACGCCATCATCCGTCAGCTGATTTATGAACACCTGGGCTTTTAGCTACCACAGAGTCAACAGGTCAAAGCATCATTTAACGTGAACCCTGTCTTCATAGGGATGAACGTCCAGCTGCTGCCTCAGTGCTTCATGTGTATTGATGAGTGGCTGGAGTACGGCAGCGCTCCCATGACACCCGTGATGCTACGTTTAAATGATGCTAAATAAATCATCGTGTTTCCCTGTCGATGGCTGGATTAGCTCATCTCTTAGAAACTCAACACCTTACTTCAGTTTTCCTTCACAATAAATAGACCGGCCTCTCTGGTTCCACAGGTTTGTGGCGTCTCCTCCATCTTCTCCCTCTACTTCTTCATCTTTCATCCAGCTCTTCTCTGTCCTTTTTGAATCCTGGTCTCAGAGTTGGAGCTTCTGTCCTGATCTTGATCTCCATCACTGATCTGTCCACTGATCTTGTTTTCTTTTGTGAGACTGAAGTGAGATTTCAAAGAGGAAGCAAAGAAATGTTGGTCTTTAAAAGAAGGATTTGGGGTTTTATGGATCAATAATGAAAATAAAATAAACTGTTCTGTTCACTGTCATTCAGATTAATTTGACATGTTTCTAAGATGAACGTGCCCATGATGCCTTTCATTCCGCCCTCTGTTGGGTTTTCTTTTTGTGTCCCTGTCGATGGTGTGGATTAGCACATCACATCAGCCTCTTAGAAACTCTCAGATACCAATCTTCAGGTTCATTCTCAAGTGGAAAAGAAATCATCAGAACCATCAGTCCACAACAACCACTCTACCCGTTCAAATGAAGCTTTGTTATCGTCATCATGACTCTGAGAGCCAGCTCGATGTTTGTGCATCCTGGGAGCAGAGGAAGAAACAGAGACTGTCGTTTGCTGACTCATTATTTCATGTGATGCAACAAGGGTTGAATGGAGAGATGAAAATAGAACGAGAAAGACAAAGAGAAGCAAACATTTTGAGTCAGGTCGACATGACAGTGCTGGGCTGCTTCTCTGCACAGGTCCAACTACAACCAGAGCAGGAAATGTTCTGCCAGTCACATCTGATGCCACAGAACAAGGGCTTTATGTTTGGAGGCCTCACCTCATCATGATTTAAAGTTGAACAAATTTAAACTGGTTAAATAGAAAAATTAAACGTACAACATATTGCAGTGCACATGGAAGCTTCCAGGGTTGGAGTTATAATCTAAGGCAGAAAAAAAGCCCTGTTCTTGGTTCTGAGACAGCAGTAGAGAACCATTAGAGACAGTAGCTGTTGAATATTCACCTCAAATGATGTTGGAGTTTATTAACATGAGCAAAAATGAGACTGGATGTATAGAGCTGGCTGGAGACACAGTTTAATATCAGGTGTGGACACCGGTTTCTGAATCTGGACTCTAGTGATCAGGTCTGAAACACACTTGTGCCAGAAATAATTCCATTCAAGTGGTTTTGCAAGGTTAGTGGGAGCATATCACATCAGTGACTGAATTAAAGAACTCACATTTGATCAGTCAGCACTAAAAACACAAAAGTTGCCAAAATTAGTTTTCTGTGATTTTCATTTTCTCATTTTTTTCTTCTCCTGCATCAACGAAATCATCTCATTTAAATGAAAATGAGTTAAAGAAGAAAGGTTTTCTCCTGACACTGCTGACCCTTATCTTAACATTAAATAGTAATAATAGTTAACTAAAGCCACACAGCTGGAACATCCAAATCTCAACCGCTCAGACTGAATCTCTTATTTTATTCTAACTTCTTACACTTCTTGGATATTTAAAAAACAAAGCTGAAAACTGGACATGTAGAGGCGTCTCATCTGAGTTTTTAGGTCATCTGTGTTCATCAGAAACTCACATGACTCAAAGAAATAAATATGTTGTGTGCGTGAGAGCAAGAGAATCTCAATTAATGGAAAAGGAATGGCTGCAAGGACAGGAAGAGCAAAATTGGGAATTAGTGGCTCTCAGTAGAGGAGTGGAAGCAAATCAGATTTTATGACCCCACGCATATTAGAGCGGAGAAGATTAAGCTGAGAGGGCAGGCGGCGGAGAGACGCTGGCTGTGAGATGAATGCTCAAGAAGCTGCAGTTTGTTTTATTGTTGTAATTTCCTTTTCCTCGTGAGGTATCAGGCAACGCTCTTAATAACCTTTATTTATCTGGGGATGGCTTTTGCTGAGGCTTATTTCCTCCTCCCCCACCCCCTCTCCATCCTTTTTTAAATTCATTTAGTTATTTATGGATTACATAAACATTATAAGACACATTAAGACACTGCACACACACTATATGTACCAGAGCTTCCAGGTACAGCATTACCTCTGCAGCTACTGGGATGAAAGAACTGGATTTCTAATGTGTAGTTTAGTTACAGCAAAATAAAAAATAAACAAATGTACATATAAACTGTGGCATAGGCTCCAGCAACTCCTGCAACCCTAGTGAGGACTAAACGGTAGTAGAAGATGACATGAGATAAACTATTGTGAACAGGACATTTGATGGATATTAGATTAGTCTGTTTTATCTGGTGGCTCAAAGTTATTAGTTTTGTTTGAGGGTTCAGATACAGTTTAACAGCAAAGCCTGGAGAGCTCTGAATGTGTTTTAATAACCGTAGTTCATATTTAGGGATGATATTTTTGTTTGGTTGTTATTTTTAGTGACCAGGATCTGTTGACTTTATAAAGTCAATGTACGTGATCCAGTGCTGAGCTAGACAGATTTTAGCTTGTTCATAAACTGACTGTCGGCATCACAAGGACACAAAACTGTTTTTCTGAAGTGAGATGATTAATAGTAAAGAATGTAAAGAGGAAGGTGTCATCTGCATAGCAACGAGTCCAGGTGTCAACACTGATCTGGTGTCAGTCCAAAAGTGGAGGTGGTCTGGGACCAAAGTGACCTGATTCCTTTGGTTAGTGTGAACCCTGGTCCCATTAAAGACCAGCTACTGAACAGAAGAGGAGATGAAGTCATTTGTTCAATCACTAGTAGAGTAGGTGACGTTTGTTCATTAGTAATGAGCCTTTTAAAAGACCCTGAACCTGGAGCTGAGAACCAAACTAAACAAGAAACTAATCTGAACAGGGAAATAAAGAAGAACTCAACATGTGAGAGACTTTCCAGTTTGTTCACTTGGAGAGATGATCTGGATTTTTGGAACAACCATGTGTTCCTGGTTCTCCTGGTTCCTGGTTGGTAGGTAGAGATCCAGCAGCTGATACAATATTCTACTGACCACATGGTGGCGCTGCTGTTTATTTACACACAGTCTGAGATCAGATCTCCAGTGGTGGCTGGGGACGCATGTGGAGGCACATTTTAATTAATTAACACCAGGTGTGAAGACAGGAACTCAGAGATGGACAGAGGAGATCAGATGTTGTTACCAGGCAACAAGCAGCAAGAGGACATATATACTACAGTGTAGTTTTCTTTATTTCATTAACTGATTATGTTTGTTTGTGGTTTCATTTACAGCTTCAACCAAAGCTGATTCAGCTACGTGCATCACTCATAAAACCAGCGGGAACATTTCAAACGTTTGGACTTAATATCTTTGGACCAGGGCCTGAATTAGTTCCCTGTCATCATATAACACTTACTGCGTTGCCATATTGAGATTCAACCCCAGTAAAGTAGGTTATTTATGGCTCATGAGCAGCTTTGCTTCTGAGAACAGTTTATGTGACTAAGCTGAAATATCTGAAAATTGATGGCTGGAAAGTGTCAGTTCAGTGAACCTGCGTCCTTTAACACTCCACCTGGCTCCAAGAGGAGACCTCATCCATAACGTACTGTCCAGAGGCAATAAAGACATCCCAGCTCTCCAGCAGTGTCTGGCCACAGCTCCTTTAATTCCTGCAGCCGCTGCCTCAGGCTGCCACCATGTTTCAGCACGACAGGCCTGAGTGTGAGCGTGAAGGCACGGTTGTAAAGCAGAGAGTTGTGTGTTTGTGTGTTGGTAGCACAGTAGGAGAAGCATATGTCAGAGGGGGCTGTGTATGTTTGGTGTGTTTGTCTGTGTGTTTTGTGCAGAGTTGAGACATTCATTGTTCAGACAGTCTGCCTCCAGAGATAGAAGGTTTGACTCCTCAGCCGCACAAACACACAAACTCACCATGTTTCCATTAGCACAGAAGCCAGACGGACTTACCTGCCTGCACATCTGTTTGAGGTAGACAGCTGTGGAGTCATCATCTGTGTTCTGGTCTGTTCCTGAAACATCATCAGTCTCGGTTCATGTTCGGTTCCACTTCAAATACCTGGATGTGTTCCTGCCCCTTCTGTTCTCTCCAAGACACATGTGGAGGTGGTTTGTGTGGATTTAGTATAGCCAGGTATCCCAGAATGCATTTTGTAGACATCATCTGCTGTCCCTGTCCCAGAATCGCTGTCCTACGTCCTCCAAAGTCCAAACTACCGACCTGCGTCTAAAGTGCACAAGTCTGAAGTTCATGTATGATAAACTTCTAACGTCTGGAGTCTCTCTGATGGGAACTGATTCTGCTCCAGCAAAGATCTAATGGGCCAATCAGATCATGTGGGCGGGGTTTAACTTCTGATTGGTTGGGGGACTATACAGGTGATGTATTGTCATAATCAAATCCAGATTCCATTGGTTTCCTGGAGACGTGGTGACTACTTGTCTAACTGTAGCTTTTCGCTTGAAGCCGATGTTCATCTCTACGATATGATATTTAACTTTATGGGCAGACTTCACAGTAAACAGACGTAGGACGCCAGAACCTAATATAAGTACATACACATTCATTGTTACGTGCTGGGTGTCTCTGCAGATCTCTTTCAGGTTACCCCTTGGTCTCCACTTCACAGTTTTTCTTTTCTAATCTTGTTTAATTTCAGTTTAATTCTAATTCAGCTCTTTAATAATTCTTTAACTCCCGCGTGATGGTATAATTCTCCCAGCCCTCACCCCCTGGTGGATCAAAAGCCTCTAACTCTGATACCACCTGTAAACTATGAGGGTCATAAAAAAGTGCAAAGTCCTGCTTTTTTACCAAAGTTATGGTCCGGAGGATTTGCAGGAACTTAACACCAGGGCATATTTCTGGGTTTTTTGCTGAATTCAGAGTAAACTGTATATATTTTTTTATAAAAGTGTCTCTTTTGGTTTTGTCAGTTTGTTTTCAAGGTTACGAAGTAAAACCGTCCAAGGTGTAAAAAGTATTAGAGAGAGGAACGTTATCAGCTGTGAATGGAGTTTAACCACAGTAAACTCAGAGTCTTTGTCATTCGTGTCCATGCTTGATCCAGCTGAGGTTAAACTGATGTAAATGTGGTAAAACACTAAATCCCACAAACCTTCACTAAAATAATAAACGGTTCCATTCCAGAGATCAAACAGTGTGTGAAGGAGAGAGAACAAGTGCCTGAGTTTCTTGACAATCATCCACTTTTTTCAAATTGCTGGTGCTTTCTTTCTTTTCTTTTTTAAATGACTGTTGTTGGGGAGGTTGATGGAAAGTGGCCACTATAAAAAAAAAAACTGCAGCACAGAGCAATTTCTAAAATTGAGGAACCTTTAACGAGTAAGGGGGGCTCATGATGTGAACACATTCTGTTCTGATGTCCAATCATAGAAACAACAAGAGCAGTGCATGCTGGGTAGGAAGCTGACCACGGCTGGAGGCAAGATGATGATTCTGACGAGAGAAATTCACTCGCTGCACTTTGTTCCCAGAAAAATCTACTGAACACCAAGTCTGATTCAAATGGTTTGAATGTAACGTGACCATCTGACACAGGAAGGAGACCAGAGACAAGACAAGACAAGGAGGAGCAGGAGCAGGAGGAGCAGGAGGAGCAGGAGGAGTACATCTTCATGAAGAAGATTAGGGGAAGCGAGCAATGAGGATAAAGAGATAAAGGAGTTGGATCTCCTCCATGTCCTCCTCCATGTCCTCTTCTAGTCCCGAGTCTTAGAAGATGCCCGTGGTCTCTGTCCACATGGATTCCAGCTTTGATTACTTTTTGTTTCTCTACCTCCATGTTTCTGTCCCTCTTAAGAAGATCTGAGCAGGTCAGTGTGAACTTTTCAGGCCACATTTCAGGTGTGTTTTATTTTTTCCTGAAACATTTGGGTTCTTGGTGTCTCTGAGCTTGTCCTTGTGGAGACACAGACTCAGTCAGTGACTGTGAGACCTCTGAGTCAGTCTGAGGAAGAAGAACATCAAACCCATTTAGACCTGAACACATTCACTGAACGTTTCTTCCTCTCCTGCTTCTGTGTTGTTTCTCCTCCTCTGCTCCTCCACTGGTTTCCATTCTGAAAGGCTTTTGAGGCAAACCTGAACAAAAAGGATCAACTGTGCACCCGATGAGGAAATGAACCAGCTTACAATCTGCTGGGGAGTATTTTTACTCCTGGGCCAGAGACGCTGCTCCGGTTTCCTCCCACCGTCCAAAGACATGCTCGTTAGGTTCATTGATGATTCCAAATTGGCCTGTGTTATCCCTGAGATAGACTGGAGACCTGTCCAGGGTCCAGACCCCCACTCTAGCCCAGTGACAGCTGGGATAGACTCCAGCCCCCGGAGGAAAAGAGGTTACAGAAAATGAATGAATGAATGGGCTCCTGGGCCTAGTTAACAAGCACAAAACAAGAGACATACACTTTGTGCACTAACATGAACCAGTGAGTGTGTACGGCTACTAACACATGTACGCTAACACATCTACGCTAACACATCTACGCTAACACATCTACGCTAACACATCTACACTAACACATCTACGCTAACGCTGAGGAGAGATCACACATTGAAGAGTCCCGCTATGATTATTAATCATATTCTGCTTCCCTCGTCACTCATGCACTAGAGCTCCTCCTCTCTCCTCTCTGATTACCTTTCTCCATTTTCAGCCCTTACTCTCCTCTTCCTCCCTCAGCATCATCCCCCCATCACCCTCCTTCTCCCTGGATGTAATGACCCAACTTCTCCGTACTCTGCAGGGAATGAACATCATTGATAATTAAGAATCTAAATTAGGGGGAAAAAGAAGAGACATTAAGTTTTACTAGGATTTAAAATGGAGATTGTAGGAGAGACGGAGAGGATGAAGACACATAAAGTGAATGAGAGGCAGAGGGAAGGAAGGAGGAGGAGTGGTGAGGACTCTGAACCAGCTCTGACACCAGCAGCTAACACTCGGTTACATTATCATCTCTTCTTCTACAAAATGTTTTTAGATTTTTGAGAAGGAAAAGATTTTTTTTTTTTAAATAGATTTGTGGTGATTTATATCTGCTAACATCTACATTTATTCTGATGGAGAGAATAAAATCCCTCTGTATGACCTGAAAGTCCTCCAACCAATCAGAGATATTTAGCTTTAAACTAGATCATCTCCTCATGTTCTCAGGGGATGACTGCTGCTCTAAATCATTCACCTGTGGAGGAGCTGAATCAGTTCCAGATCAACATTACTCCACTTAACGTGAGCATCTATTAGCTTCTGATGCTAAAAACATTAGCCTTTCAATCAGCTTAAAATAACATGAGCAGCTAGGTTAGCCTTGACAAGCTAATGTTAGCCATCTAAAGGTAACTGAAGCAACTCCTCATCTTCTCAGGTGTGTGTATAACTACTGTTCCTCTTCTGTCCATCATCACATTAAGCTCCGCCTACAGACGTCTCATTGGTTGACCTCTGCTGGAACAGAACAGTTCCTAGAGTTCATGTATCTTCCAGGTTGATGCAGACCAGTGTTTTCTCTGATGGGGGGTGGCAGTGGTGGGGGTGAGGGGGTGACTTTGACATCAGCTCTGCTAATGAACACCCCTCTGATGCTGATGAGGAATAATTATGACATTCACTTCACTTCAGTAATCGATTCATAAAAAAAAAACTCTGGATCATTAAACTTGTTTAATGTTTGTATTAGAGAGGAAGTTGGAAGCGTCTTCTCACGTCCTGGTCTGAGTCCTCACTGTCCTCAGAGTGCACACTCACTTCCTAACAGAGGGACTCTGTCTATAATTGTCTGTAGTCGTACTGGACTGTGTTGTGTGTGTCCTTGAAGAGGAGGATCTCAGTAGAAGAATAAAGTCTTTGTGCAGTGGACAGACATCACTGAAACAGAACAACAGGTCACCCGCTGAGAGACAGACGGAGCTTAGTGTTCGTTCGGTTTTACTTTAGTTTGGTCCAGTCAGCAGAGAACAGCTGTTCAGACAAACCATTCAACACTAACACACGAGGAGCAGCTACAGGCTGAGAATGAACAGACAAGAGAGCCCAGTGGTTCTGATGTCTAACCCCGAGAACCCAGATCCCTCTGGGGCGGGAGGTGTTGATGAGCACTGATCTTCTGATCAACTATTATGCTCCATGCACTTATTGTTTCCTTGCCTTGTTTCTTTATTTGGTTCACTGACTGTGTGGAGGATGCATCTGAAAACGCTGTGAATGAATTGTTGCCCTGTTGGGATAAATGAAGTTCTCTGAATCACAAGAGATCACAAGAGCTGTGATTGGTCCTCATGTTAGCAGTGTGTTCCCTCTTTGGTATGCCCAGTGTTTGGGTGGAGGTGGAGGTGGAGTGATGAGATACAGTAGAAATGACTGTCACTGGTGTCGGCTACGTATACAGGAAACAGATTTGATAAACTCCACTTAGTGACTAGTAAAACTTCTATGAAAGAGATTTAAAGACTCAGTTATCTTCTCTACACAGAGTGATACAAAACTGAAATGTTTATTGTAACTGTGCAGCTGATAGAAACAAAGACAGAAACATCTTCAGTCTCATAAAAGAACATGATCTGCAGGCTTCCAGAAAACAGCATAAGATGAGGAAAAGTTTATGAATCATATACTTTCTAAATGATCTCATGAACAACTGTTTAACAACTGGTTTGTAAATATTTCACTAAGGATAATTTTACTATTTATAATTAAAGTGTAAACATAATTATTAGAATAAAACATGTATAACTACCTTAATAAGCAGATGTCTGTTAGTGTATAAATGATAAATCATTATTTGCTCTGATTCACCAGATGTCGTTGAATCTGTTGACTTTGACGTTAGACGACAGCTGAGTCCTCAAACTTCTACTGGACGAAGTTTATTCCGTCCCACAGACACATGAAGCCTTTCCTCTGTATCTACCGATGCACTTTACACCAAATCAGAACAGAAATGTTAAATCTGTTCACATCAGCGATGTTTCTTTCCTGCTCGTCGCTTCACTCTTAATAAAAGTAAAATGTGTAATCAGAGAGGATTCAGTGGGAGTTCTATTAGCTCCAAGTCTCTGTTACAACTCATGTAAGGGTCAGAAATAAAACGACCCAAATCAATCCACACGGCCTCATTTATTTAGTCGCCTGCGCTACCTACCTTGTTTTATAGTAATCAGAAGCTCATTTAGCCTCATCAGAGAGAATGATCCCTCCCCAGACTCCAACCATTCAGCCCCAGCACCAGGTCCCTGCAGCTGTCAGCGCTCATACCCATTACAGCCGGCCTTACGCTGAGGGCTGCAGGCCTTAAAGAGCAATATTGGCTTCAACCACAACCGCTGCTGCTCATTTCTAGAGAGATTAAAGCCAGGATGTTGAGCCTGTTCCAAGGGGACGAGGCAGGGGCCAATAAATAGTCCTTCGCTTTGTTCTCTGGAGAGTGAAGAAAGGTTGAGACTTGCTGTTTTTATTTTTTTTGATGAACAGACAGTGACGCTCCTGTGGCCTCGTACAGAGACAAGTCTGGCAGCCTGAGAAATGTAGACCTACTGAAAACGGCTGAGGTGACAGTTTTCATTCATTCATTCATTCATCTTCTGTAAACACTTGTCCTTTGGAGGGTGGTGGGGAGGCTGGATAAGGTGGGGTAGACCCTGGACTGGTGGATGCTTTAACCCTTTATAGTGCTCTCATTGAAATACTTGGAAATTCTAAATTTCAACCCTAAAGTTTCATTGTAGGACATAAGAAAATCCAGATGAATGAATGTCTCATATCTGGTTCTGGTCTCATATCTGGTTCCTGGTCCTTAAACTAATGTAAACATGTATTTGTCACATTAGAACATCATCAACATCATCACATTAGAAACATTAGGACATTTGTTCTTCTTCATGGTCCCTAATAAAGCAGTTGTGCTCAGAGTTCATGCATAGGGGGGCCTTGTAGACCACATTAGACCTTGATTAGACCTGACGATGTTTCCTTGATCTTCTCTGATTGGCTCAATGAAAACCACATGACAATAAACCCGACTACCGACCTGACTACCGACCCGACACCACATAAGCTCAACTCATTCATTCAACGTTCCCGTAATATACTTCTGCATTACATCTTTTATACTCTTAAATCGAGACACATCCTATTTTCCAGACATCACCATTACTAACCATCACCCCTCTACTTTTATCCAATAAGGGTGTTACATTCATGACTTATTAATTAATACTAAGACATTAGTTCACTTTCTGTACTTTTCCACTAACTATGTGTTTGCACATGTCTTGACTTGTTCTTAGGCCATAAGGTTTCAGTTCCCCTTTTTTACCCCCACTGCTGGCCATCTATATCCTGTTTTTCTTATTCTGCTCCTGATTTCGCAACCATTTAGTTACACTGCTTCAACTATTATTCATCTTACATTCTGTATATAACAATCACTTTACTTGAAAATCATAGTATTATATTTTCATATTCTGTTAATTCAGGTTCCGATCAAACACTTAGTACCGTGCTCTTAAGTTGTTGGTCGGCTGAGATCTCAACTCACTTGACAATGGTTAGAAATTATCTCCTGAATAAGTGACGTTTGTTCGCTGAAGCCTGTAGCGCCACCAACCATCTGATGGAAAATCAGCTCATTCACATTTATTTGTTTTCTTAAAGTTTTGATAAAATGTGAAAATTATATGAAAATGTTTACTAGGGATGGGTACCGATGTTGGGTACCATAACGGCACCAGTGCTGATGCTAATGGTGCTGATGCTAACGGTAGTATCCAGACTGATCTGGGTGCTTCATTTGGTTCCACTGAGTGTTTAATTAGCTTAGCCTCCTTAGCTCTACAGCTGCATGGATGGAAGTGAACCTTCAACATGTCTGAGACCAAACGTTTGTCTAAAGTTTGTCTGGACTTCACCTCTAAAGATGCAACAAGGAAGAAACACCTGGAATTAGATTCAACATCTGACCACACATAGCATTAGCATTAGCATAGCATTTATTAAAAGACCAGAGATGTAGCGTCTCTGATGCCTGACAGACCCCACCACACCGGTTCATTATTTATTTTATATTGATTCATTTATTTCTTAGACTTAGTTGTATTTAAATTATTTAAATTAATATTCTGTTCTCTGTTCTCACAAAATGCCTTAAAATTAGAAAGTTTTTGGACAAAGTTTGTATGTTTTCATTCTTTAAGCACCGGCACCATTTCCAGAACCAGTTGGGGTCCAGATAAAACCTGAACCAGACCCAGACCTAATGTGTGAAAAAGAAATTCATACAGTATGTGATTACATTAATTGGATTAATATCCTGAGGGGCCAACTACTGGAACAAGTGATAATTAATTCATGATATTCTCTTCAGAAAATAAGCAAATATGTAAAGTAAATGAATAATATCACTGTGTTTTCTCACTGTTTTCTCTCTTGCTTTGCTTTGATGAATATTTGAGCAGTGACTCATGCTTCGGATGTGAATGTATTGTCTTTTAAGAGACAGTTGAACTGTTGGCTGAGCTGGTTTCTATCTGTGATGTTGACCCTGCAGTGAGTTTGTCCCTCAGCAGTCGAAGGCTCCATTTAGAAATGTAAACGTTGTTAAACACTCTGAATTAATCCACGTGAATTCCAGTTTCAGGGGTAAGCACTCATCCCCTCTCATCTCTCATCTCTCTTTGTATTCACCGTCGGGCTTTAGCATTTGAAGAGGAAACAATGGCTCTACATGTGACGTGCTTTGCTAATGTTGACTTTTAATATGTATGAAGCTCCGTTAGCATGAATTACAATTAGCCCCTCTGTGTTCCTTTCAAATCAGCCACTTCCTCTCTCCTTTTCTTATTTACTGCCTTCTGTTCTGCCTGAGTCCGTCAGTCTGCTCACATCTGCCTCAGCGAGGTCAGTAGGTGGTTGGGGATGGAGTCATGAACGCTGACTGTTCTTCTACTCAGAGTCCGTCCTGAAGAGCTGACGCTGGGTTTGAGAGAGGCCTCTGAGGAGTGCTTGTCTACCGCGAGACGAGAGGAGACGAGGAAAATAACGTAGTGACAAGAGAGCGGAGCGAGAGAAGGAAAATAAAAGATGGAGGAGGAGAAAAGAGAGTAGTGCAAATAGAGATGAGTGGAGAGGAGACAAAGAACACGAAGAAGCGAATGAATGGAGGGATGGAGATTAGCATGACAATTAACTGCTCGTTAAAGTCCACAGGCTCCTCCCTCCATCCTCCTCATTCTCTTCAAAACAGTCCCTTAAAAGTATTGGCACTGCTCAGAATATTCTGCATTTCTGCATAAAAAATGACTCAAAACATCAACAGGTTACTGAGAGTCGACACTGATGTTTGGAGATGAGCCAACACTGCGTTCCAGCATCCGAACTTCATCCCTGCATGAAACATGTCATTTAGTCTAAAGGAGCTCACAGACTCACACACAGGACACAAGGAATCAGTCCGTTTAACTATATACGTAACACCAGTGCATTATTATTTTCACCTTACTCACTGCGTTCACATGCACAACTCAATCAATCTACGTTCTAAATTCAACTTTCTGAACGTATCTTGTCCTGTTGTTTACATGCAAAAAATTGGAAATCTAATAACTGATGGGAACATGTCCTCCCCCTTCACACTAGGGGGCGATATGTATCTTTTCAGTGGGTTAATACCATGTTATTGCGGCTCCTTTCTGTTTCACCTGTTACATCATATAATAAACAAGAGTTGATAATATGTCAGGCCGACATTTAAACAACAACCAGGTGGAGAATAGTTTTTAATCTCATACATGTGACACTACTTCTGGTTGCAGATAGATGGCGCTATGCCTCAGGTGGCTATTTTGTCGGCTCTGTTTATGCGGTTATGAGTTACCCAGTTAAAAGACAGACTGAGTGTATTCATGCTGGAGAAAATAGTTTTCCAGTCTCATTATCTGGGTGTGTTAATCAAATAAGGAGAACTCTGATTTTAGTTGTAGTAACATGTTTACATGCACATAAGTTCTCCAGTTAAAGTTGGATTAAGGTAATAATTAATTTGTTTCACATGCATGTAATCACACACTGAGTGTGTAATTTCAGTTCCATGCTGTGTTTGACTGGGTTCCATTTGTCTCCTTTCAGGATGTTTTGAATCATTTTCATGCAGAAAGTACTTTTTATCCTCCTGTGCATGTGGACGTACCACTGAGGCCAGCGAGCTGTTATCCAGTGAATCTAAGGGCTGAACCTGAACCCGACATGTCAGGGGAAGGTGACACCGGGTGCCAACAGGACGGGATCCTGACGGACCCGCTGCAGCCTGGGTGGCCTCAGGTCATGAGTGTATAACACACTCCTCAGCTCTAAACTCAGCTCTGTGAACACAACCTTCCTTTCAGAAACACTTCTGCAGTAACTGTGACTCCTCTAGAGACTGATAGACTCTGTGAGTCTTAGCAACACACGGTGACATCAGATTCATTAAGAATATTTGGTGCATTCTGACCTCTTTGTGAGAAAATGACTTCATTGTTGAGACTGATTTCTTGTTGCATTCATTAGCTGGAACACAACAATGAGAAAAGACTTGAGCTTTTATTTCACACTGAACAAACCGATGGTTCTGACTGGTGATGACAAACAGCCATGACCCTGGGTGTTGGACAGAGTGAGCTGTGATTGGTTGATAGGGTCATGATGATTGTTCACATCCAGAAATATTTGCTCAACATGATGATCTAGAACGAATGAGTGGAACAACTGATCAGCTGATTCGGGAGAGGTCACCTCTTCATGACGGCTTTTCCTTGCATCCAGCTAATAGCATCGCTCCCCAGCTTCCAAGCTAAAAGTCTGTCCTTCCAGCCTCAGGAGACAGGAGGCGGAACTAAAAATCAGTTTAAAGAAGACTTAGATGAATTAAGAAGAATTCAATTGAGTAACAGGTTTGATAGAAATCCGAGGAAAAAGACTGAACAGCAGGACAGTGACAGGTGGACATCATGAGGGGATCAATAAAGACACCAGAATCTGTTCCAAATAAAACAAGGAGAGAACATTAAAGTCCAGAACTGAGACCATTAACAAAAAAGTCCAAAGATTAAAATCAGGAGGAAAAGGAATGTTTACACCTCTTATTCCTGAAGCCTTGAATCATGGAGATGCCCTTTTGAATTTCTCCTGAGTCAAAGCTTTTTGAGAATGTTAAAACCTGAAATCAGCGCCGCCTGCTTGTGTGCGGCATTCAAACACCTGTAGAGGAGAAACATGAAGCTCCAGCTGCAAAACAACAAATCAACAAAGCTTCAGATGCTCAGAGAGTTTAACACCAACATGTGAAGAGAAGGTTTATTACTGAGCTTAAAGAAAATGTGATTTAGTTCCAGATTGGTACAAAGCACCAGAAACAGAGGTGTTCACAATAACACAATGTGCACACACAAACACACACACATTTCCCCTGATAAGCTTCTGTTCACAAAGTGCAAAGCAGCTAAATGTATTTTCTGTCGTGCTGTGAAGCTCTTTGTTTCTTCAAGGAACCCATTTTCTGGGTTTACCAGTATCTCTGCTCACTTTTCCCTCAGCCTCCTCTTATCACCCTACCCACACACACACACACACACACACACACACACACACCACCCTCCCCCCTTTGTTACTTTCTCTGTCTGTTTATTTTTACATCTGTTATGTCGTCTGGTTCATGTGTAACCTGACCCACGCAGCCTCCAGCTGTCCATCTGCCGGCCCTGCCCTAATATGTCGCCTGGCTGGCTGCTGGCTGGTTATTATTAGAGCTACAGTAACAGCAGACATGTTTACTCTGGTTTAAGGTTGACAAACTGCACAGGTCATTAGATTAAGATCAGATTCAGCCTCACTTTCATTGCATATAGTTCAGGTAAATACAATAAATAGTTTGGCTTTGAAAAGCAAAACCCAGTAATAGGAAACAAGCTACGACTATTGCACAGACTCTGACTATACAACAACAATAAAAATATGTAGCACTAATACATACTGTATGTGGATGCAGATAATGTAGTCTTCATTATTCCAGTCAAACCGGATGATTTATTCATTTAAAGAACTGAAACAAGGAGACGCTGAGTTCACTGAGCGCAGTTCAAGATTTTCTGGTCACGAGTTCCTTATTTAAACTGACGAGAGAAAATAACATGAGACAGCTGTGATAACACATTATCAGCTCAAAGAGCTGCAAGCAAACAGTAGCACATTTACAACAGGCCTCAAGAAAGAAAAATCCTTATTAATTTAACACCGGGGGACTGGATGACCTCAGAGCTCAGCAGTAAAACCTGGACAAACACCACACGCCTTCAGATTTAAACCACACTGAGGAGAGTTGATAGAGGATTCAATGATGCACAGCAAAGATCCTGTGGCTGGATCATAACGCAGCTCTCTGATTGGTCTGATGGGTCCGCTGGCCACCAATCACTGGGCTCCCAGACTTCCTGTGTTTCTGTCTGTGCAGCATCCAGATCATCCAGAACTAAAAACAGGCTCCAAACCATCATGAGAATGAAACCATGATGAGATGATGACACGTGTTCATGTGTTCATCCCACCAGTGAAGGTGGAGCTGGTTTAAATAACTAAAGCTGAACGAATGAACAGTGAGTAGAGGAAGAAGCAGAGATAGACAGATAGACCTAGAAGTAAAAACCCGTTCACCTCTCTGAGACCACACGTGAACGTTCTCCTCACCACTGGTTTCTAAATGAACGTATTCATGTCCTGACTCGTCGACGCTGCCAAACATCCTTCAGTGGGATTTCATGTTATGATGTTTCACTTCATTTAACCACAGCTAATGGACTCTTAGTGAAAAATATGAATCCAGTCTTGGATTCCATTTGCTGCTCGTCTGCGTCTAAATAAAGTCCGGAGCAGAAACCACCAGGTACAAGGAGGAGGAGGAGGCGCGTGGGCCCTCGGGGCTCAGAGGCGAGATAATACAGTCAGTGTGTGTTCTCCTGTTCACGTGTGCAGGTAGTGTGCTTGGTATGCTGGGTGTGCTTGGTATGCTGGGAATGTTTACATGGATATACCACAGCACTTTACAGGAAGAGGTCCATGCTGAGTGACGATGAGACGCAAGCTGTAAAATGTACGACATAATACTCAGCTGTTGGTTATTGTCTTTGAGTTGTGATGTTGTGACGTTTTCTTTGTTTATTATTTTTGTGTGAAGTCTTTTATTGTGAACTGAACCTGTTTGTCTTTTGCTGCCTCCGTCCCTGACGTCGCTCATCAACACATGTGACGCTACAACAAGACACTACTGTCCTCCCCATCTGGTGTCGGTGCCATTGATAAATTGTGGGATAATTCAGTGTGATTGCAAGAAAACTTTCCTGCCGTCAGAAAGCCTTAACAGACAGACTGTATCAACTCTTTTGTCTCTTCACGTAGTGCCAGCGCTGCTCAGTCTGCCTGTGTTCATTCGGTGTTTCAGATATCTGCTGCCTGGCTTCGCTCTGCAGCTGGAGCCATGTCTCTACCCAGTCTGTTTGTGTTTCCTTTACACGGCAGCAGACTGTCACTCATCTCCTGCAGCTGTGTTCACAGCTCATGTCACGGTCAACTAGTCTCAACGTGTCCCTGCACCCAACTGCAAGTGTAAGAAAGGACGCCGCCTGTTCATAGGTTCTGCAGAACGTTTATTAATGTCAGAAATTAAAGTTGTGTGGAGTGGTGGTCAGCACCGATGCCTCACATCCAGAAGGTTCTGGGTTCTAATCTGTTCTGGCTGGAGTTTGCATGTTCTCCCTGTGTCTGTGTGGGTTCTCTCCAGGTTCACTGGCTTCCTCTAACACTCCAAAGACAGGCTGGTTAGCTTCACTGGTGATTCCAAAGTAACCGTGTTAGCGCTGCGATAGACTGGAGACATTTCCTCTCACCCTGTGACACCTGGGAAAGGCTCCAGTCCACCTCCACCTCCCGACACCCTCCACAGGACGAGCACTTACAGAATAACGTATGAATGGATGTTTTGCTTTTACTTTTACTACCAACTGTCAGTCATCACCAGGTACCATGTACCCTGATTATGAAGCTGCAGGAGATAAATTCATCAACACAACAAAGGCTGGAAGAGGTTCAACGTTTGTTCATCGTCAGTCGACCATGTTGAAAACACGAGGGAACACAATATGTAACCAGCAGCATACAGCAGAAAGAGATAAACCAATAACATGATGAGACCTAAACGTCCATAATAAATATCTAGAACGCAGCTTTAACAACAAAGCAGGACGTGATCCTCACAGCCTCTGGGAAGAAGATGCTTGGTCTTGTTCTTGTTGGAGGCTTTGCAGGCTCAGCCAGCGATGTAATTGGAGGGGTGGATGAAAGGGATCGGCCGAGAGGTGGAGGGAAGGGATGGAGGCCTCGTTAAGCGAAACACAATCTCAACAAAGAGCTGCACAAGTGTGTTGGAGAATGAAAAGTGTCTGAGGGGAGATGAAGGAGAGGAAGGAGTGGGATGAGAGGGAGGAAAGATGGATGTGTGAGGTATCTGTACATGACTGCCTCTTTCTCCCTTTGTCCCTCCTGGTGAAGTCTTCTTCATCTGCCAGGTCCCATTGATTTACTTCAGATTTTCTTCTATTTGATGGAAGATGAATCCCTGTATCCAGCATTCAGCCATAGAAGAAGAAGAACACTTTTTTTTTTTTTTGGATTTTACTGAATTTTGTGTGACTATAAAAAACAAGATGAGTGATGTGGATGTTAGCAGGAGATGATCTAAACACAATCCACGGAGTCACTCAGGTCAAAGGCTGCAGACAAACAAACACTGACGCTGCCACGTTTAGAAGAAGAGGAAAGTTTCCTGGAGACTAATCTTCCAGAGATTTAGGGAGTTTGTGACCAGAACATTTGTGGAGCAGAGAACACGAGGTACGAGCTCCTCTCTCCACATTAACTCTGACTGGAAGAAACATTCACTGGACTGGATCCAGTCGACTCTAGAGAAGACTTTAGGAAGCTACAGGAGACCAACGCTAGGACATTTACCTCCAGAGAGGAACTCAGGAGGCTGAATAACAGCTTGATCAGGACATCCTTCTAGATCATTGCTAAACCAGTAACTGTTGTTGTTGTGCTTGTCCATGTTTCTTCCTCTCAGGAAAACGAACCAGGTTGGTGAGAAGTTTGTCCCCAAAACAGATTGGAGGGACAAGAGGCTTTGATGGAAAAACATGAAGCAAAAACATTTTTTTCTTAGTGTTGAAACTCTGATAGCATCTGAAAATATTTTTATTAATTAACAACATCATTTCAGTTATTTAATCACCTCAGTCATCTCCTAAGCTGCAGCATTTAATCGTGTTTACTGGAGGAACGATTTATTGAACGGTTTATTGAAAGATTCACAACTCTTAAATCCACGTTATTAATCTTCCACAAACGAACGTAACGACTGGAGGCTGTTAATGAATAAGATAAGAGCTTTAAACATACACAGTGTTGTGTTCATGAAAGTGGAGCGTCTCAAACTGGTGTCTCCATCTGCTCCACGCTGGAGAAAACAAATGTCTCATTCTGTCTTTTAAAGACAAAAAAGAGAGGACAAAAAACAAACAAAGCATTGATGAACACATCTTTTTATAATCAGACATATTTCTCTCTTGCACCACATGTCACATATTAACTTAACACAAACAAGACAGTTCTCACGCTCATGACTGTGTTGAACTCAGTCTGTAGATGGAGGAACTGTTTCTCTACAAGGCCAGACAACGTGTCTCTAGATCAACCATGAGCTGGAGGACTGACAACCTTCACAGACGTATTAGTTTATAATAGATTTCATTTGAGGGTATTTACATCCAGATGATAAGTGAAATACATTCTTATACACAGCCACCTCTTTCCAGGGCTTCACCAGTGACTGGATGATTGAACATGATAAATAAAAGTCCTTCAGAAACCTCTTGATGCTGTCAAGAGGTTTTTCATTTCCATGGAGAGATCCTGAGACAATCCAGCAATTCAATTTGATTTATATGGCGTCAATAACATTTTAAATTGTCTCAAGATGCTTCATAGAAGCCAGAGGATGAAACCTTCAGAGTCAGCTCATAGACTTCGGTTTTATCAAGATTTATCATAAAGTCTGGACGTTAAGACAGAAAACACTGTCCCACATAAGTATACAACAATTTTCTATTATTGTTTTGTGTATTTTGGAAGATTTGTCTGTAAACCTTCATGTTGTTGTATGAGCAGATGAATCCATTAGATTTCTTCTTCTTTTTATTTGTACTTACCATCTTGTTTAAATTGAATTGTATCGTGTCATGTAGATCTATGTAGACTGAGGACAATAATGTACTGTACATGAACCTCAGATAAACAAATGAATCAGTCATGTAGATGGACCCATCAGCTGGAGGCCGGTCGGGTCTAATGTGGTTGTAAACGGACCGAGTCATTAACCGGCGTTGGCGGTCCACGGACACGACTCTGGCCTCCTAACCCAGGGCCTCTGGGTTTCAATCCTCTGGGGCGCAGCAGTTAAAGAAGCAGCTCTGGGACTGTTAGGTCACAGGTTTACACCCCCCACCTCCTCCAGTCCAGCTGCTCACAGGGATGAAACCCTCCACTGTGTGAACGAACGGTTAAAAGCAGATAAATGGTTTTAAATAAACTCTTCTTATGTCCCTGCTACCTCTGATAGTTTTGTTGTTCAGTCTGAGGATGGTTCATTTCTTCCTAGAACTCTTTGAACACATTTATATATGTACTGGGTGTGTATATATATACATGCTGTGCATCGGTAGCAAAAAAAAAAAATCCACTGTGAAGATCATTTTATTATTAGAGTTTTCTATATAAAACACAAAGACTATGATACGAACAAAAGGGACAATTTTAGAGACACAAAGGTAAGAGACACAGTAAATAAGTAACACAAACCCCAGACCTGACAGGGTTAGTAAAGCATACAGGGTTCATGTCCAGTCAGCTGGATCTAAAGGCAGAGCACTGGTGATCAGAGGACGACTGGTCTCATCGTCCTCAGAGAACGAGTCCGGCTTTCAGTTCAGGAACCGGTTCAGTGGAGACCAGACAATCTCACATTCATATCTGTGAAAGATCCGACCACCTCAGTAAAATACACATTGTGGCAAGAAATAAAAAGATTGTTTGCAGAGGTCCAGTGTGAGATATACAACACAACACAAACTCCTCTTTAACATCTGCACACGGTCACATGATGAAAACAAATGAACCAGAGGTTGGAGGTGGAACGTTCTCTTAAAGTGGACAGGAGTAATGAAGGTCCAATGAAAGCGCTGGAATTTGTGTTCATGGATGTAAAGTGTAGTTCACCGTGGAAACATCCTGCTAGAAGGAGATACACACCTCTGAAACCCATGCTTACCCACAATGCCTTTCTCTATGGAAACATTAGATTCTGGTGTGGAAGCATAACAAGCCAGTCAGTTATTAACACAGCTACTTCCTTTCATTGCTCTCTGGAGAGTTCTGTTATATTTACGATAGCAGCTCCCATTACCATGAATCTGAAGTATAATAAAGATTATTAGCGCTTCTACGGCTCAGACTACATCACATGTTGGTTTCAACAAAAGCCGGCCCAAAATATAAGCTAGCACATAATTAAAGACTGTGTGGGTAGATGGATGTAGAAAGACAAAAGGGAAGTATGGGGGGGTGGGGGGGGGGATAATGACCACTGTTGCTGTTGGTTACACAATCTAAAATCTAAAACAGGTCTGCGGCTATTTCCATCTGTGGTTGGCCGATGCAAGTATGCAAATGTACCTTCTTCTTCCCCCGCTGAGGCTTGAGAATGCAAATAAAACAGGAGCAGCATATGCTCACATTTAAATATGCATGACTAATGAGCCTGCAGAGCTAATCACCATAGCATGAGGGCAGGAAGTGTGGTGGATGTCCACAACAAGCTCAACTTCTGACCTTTTCTCTGTCTGCCACCTGCAGCACCTCCATGTACCGACGTTACTTTCTCAGTGTGTTTGTGTTAATGTGTCCGTCAAAGCTTGGATTATCCTCCCACAACTAGTCTACGATAAACACACTCTATAGATGGAAGCATTTACAGCTACACTGTAAAACTGAACTCACACTGAGATGAAAGATGTCAAATGAAGATTAGAACTTGTTCAAACGAGAACTAGAAGCATCCAGAAGGTTTTACATGAACACATCTACTCTGTCAGAGGTAGAGTCTCTTCTCCTTTTCATCTGTGAAAACGTTTAAAACAGAACTCATTGTTTTATTGTCAGTCACAGATTAAATCCAGTCCAGATCAATGACACAACTGACTGGAAAATCTCCACTATTCTACTGATTGAACTGGTCACTGGTCACGTTTTCCTTGGATCAACACAGATCTACTGGTTTTAGTCTGAACTCTAATCTGGAGGAATCTGGTCCTTCATGGAGGAAACACACAGTTACTGGTTCTAGTCAAATGTTTCTGTTCTACTGGCAAGAACCGGACAACTGGGACACCAACTCGGCCGCTGAGCTATATAAGCTACATAAAGTCAGCTTTATTGTAACTGCTTTACTCTAAAATAAGTTTGCTCAGTGGTGAAATCCTCACCACCCTTGGGTGTTATGATGAGTGCGTGGAGAGAAGACGAAGAGGCTAGTACCCTGCTACTCTAGCAGACTTCTCAGGCTTGACGTTCACCAGGTCAGCATGCTAACATTTACAACAAAGACAAAGCTGAGGTCGCCTTACACAGCACACAGTGCAGTAAAAGTCTGTGGATGACCAGCGTCCTCAGGTTACTCCGTCTAGGATCCGTGCCTGTTCTCTCTTACTTTTATCTGCTACCGCAGAGTCATCAGTTGCTCAGAAGGATTTATTTGGGTCAGCGTGTCCATTTCTCATATATTCAGCAAAAATCAAAGCCTTAAGGCTCTCATGTGTAATGCAGTGTTGGGAAACACAGCAGCATCAGGTGGATGAAACACTGAGGGTCTGAGGAGCTTGTAGGACTGATGAGGGAGTGTCAGATCTTTATCATTCTTCAGAGATAGACAGTTAAAAATGTTTACCTTACATACCTGATCACCTTTTCACAGCAGTTTACGTTCCTGGCTAAAAGGCGTAAAGAAGTAAAACACCTCCATCTGCCCTCCACCCATTCAGCTCTTCTTCTTGGTGTGGGACGAGTCTCCTCAGACAAAGAGTTTGATATTTACACACGGTCGTAAATGTCCAAGACAAATATCTTCTTCTGTGGCTGGTTGTGATGTGAAGATCGATACCGAAACATCGATACTTCCGATACCAGGTCTCTCAAACCTCAATTCAAAATATCGATACTTCGGATACTTCAGTCATTGGAGGTGATGTAGGAACTCAGCAGAAAGGAACTAAACTACTGAGTTGTGGCAACACTACAAACCGTGTGAAACTCTTCAGGTTAAACCACAGCACAGAATACAAGACATTTATGATGAGGAAACAGAAGAGGAGAGAACAGGGTCACAATTAAGATCCAAGCTTTAATTTTATAGTAGTTCTTTATAGTTAAACAATCATTTATTATCATTTATAAGCAACTTTTCGCTTGAAACATCGTTTTCATGTATTTTGTATGATTGTGTCCTCTGTTGCCGTACTCCATGTCTTCCACAATGAATAACTTAGAACTTATTATGTGGCTGTGAACTCTGAGCCCAGATCTACATCCATCCTGCTCTCCATGTACATCTCAACAAGCTGCTACTATTCTACAGTGTTGTACATAGATTGACTTTATACGTATTATTTTGTTTCGTTTTTCCAAGGTGTTCATTTTCCGTCTGAGAGAGAAACAGCTTTTCGATTCTTCTGTACGTCCTGACATATAGAAGAATTGACAACATCTTGAATTATTCAGAAGCAAACAGCACGGCCGGACCTTTAACGCTACTGCTTGAAAAAGACGAGGTCTGTCTCCTTCCTCTGAATAACACATGGATCGATTCTTTCATATGGGACCATTTCTTACCTCCACACCAGCCACGATGTTTTCACACATAAAATACAACCTGTACACACACAGAAGAAAGTATATTAAAACTCAATAAGTCTCTCTTTAAGAAGGCAGTCTCTTCATTTTAATTTCTGTAATCTACCAAAAAAGTCTAATAGTTGGAAGAAGAAGAAGAAGAAGAAGAAGAAGAAGAAGAAGAAGAAGAAGAAGAAGAAGAAGAAGAAGAAGGAAAGCTTTAACTAGAGGTGACTGTAATGAACTGAGGTGTTGGACTAAACTAATGGTCACATCTGTAGAGGAAAACATTCCTGGAACAAGTCACCATCACACACACTAACTACAGTGGTTCAGATCTGATTCATATCTCTGGGTTCTTGGTCCATTGGTGGTTTTAAATTGTGGGTCAGATGTTTTGTTCTAATCTGGTTTGTTTTCATATTGTCTGTCTGTGTCTGGTTCTGTAATAGTCTATTGTATGATTGTTCTTCTAAGTCTGCTCTGTCTGTGTTGTGTAGCTGCCTCGGGACTACGGCTGAAATGTAGCATTTGTGCTAAATCTGGAGCATTGACGTCTAATGCACCAGTGTTCATTAATGTGCATTGTCTCAATGCAATGAACTAAAAAATAAATAATAAGTGAAAAAAAGAGAAATATACATTACGCTGCATATTCGTTTCTATATGTTGTCTACTGACGTTCATCTTGATGCTTAACTTTAAGAACATGGAGAATTTTCTAACTGATTCTTCTGGATCAATGAAGAATCTGCAAAGTTAACTGAGGAGGTTTGGAGATACAGATATGGTAAGAGACATCTCTGTCTGGAGTTTAGGTGGAGTTGTTACAGAGTGAACCAAACTGACGAGGCACAAGTGGAAAAGTCTCTCACCAGTTCTATAAGAGCACCTTTAGTGCCACCTTTAATCTGGATGAACCCAGGACTCCTGTAACTCAGAGACGTTTTGCTGAATTTCTGGAAGTCTCCAGGTACTCTGCTGAAATCAGGAAAACTCGCTCCAAGTTCACCAGCTAAAGCGCTTACTGCTGAGTTTGCTGTCCTCTGAGACGTCTCTGACATCTTTCTTAGTGATGCAGGTGTCCATGCATGATTTAACACCACCGTCCACCGAGGCAGGGCCAACGGCCCTGCTGACAGAGCCCAGGAAACTGCACCATGAAGTGGGTCCAGATTTCTCACCTCAGGAGACCCAGCGCGGTTTGATGTTGCCCAAACTGTTTCACATAACAACACAGCAGGTGCACTTCACCTGCCCTAACCCTAACACAACCCTAACACAACCTCACCACTAACACAACCCTACCAGTAACACAACCCTACCACTAACACAACCCTGACCCTAACACAACCCTAACCCTAACACTACCCTACCACTAACACAACCCTGACCCTAACACAACCCTACCACTAACACAACCCATTTCAGAAACAGTCTCATAGGGACAGAACAGATTGAGCTGTACTTTAGTGCTGCTGGACTTCATTCCCCTAGAAATACACAAACCCTAAATATGGTTATTAACTGGTGATGGAAATAACTGCATTTTTAAAAACCTCTCAAATATCTAAAGTTAAAACATCTTAACGCTCTCATGAGGAGGTTTTTCAGACGTATCCATTTAAAAGTTTATCTCTAAAGTGCAATGGAAACACTTCTTTGTCATTTCCCTGGAGATGATGTGACCAGTTCATCTTCCTTTAAGAATTTAAGAGAATTACTGGAAAATGACCAGACAAGACTTTACCAGAGTCACAGTTGATTCACTAAACACTGTAATGTTTATTTATGTTTATTACCAGAGTTTATGGTGCATATGGAAGTTTTTCTGCAGGTCATCTCACTAACGTCAGGACGGAGATCAATGAAAATACTTTAAAGTAGATAAATTAGAGACTGTTACAATGTTCTACCGAACCCTATATTATGATGAGGTTGTGTTTTTTTGCACACAGAGCAGGAACCTAAGATCTGCTGTGAACACGCTGGTTGCAGAGGTATTTTAACACCAGGTAACGCTGGACACTCGGGTCAGGTCGGATGTTAATGTGAGGTGTGATGGAGGCCTTAGACGAGCTCTGTCAGAGGATCCTCAGCAGCTGCCTGGTACGAATGAGCAACACCTCGTTGGTTCAGAGCATCATGTTCTCTCCTCCTCAGAGAACTTCCCTGGAATATAAGCTCTGAATCTGCACTCGCCCCATGTGAACAGAAGGAACAACAGCAACAGCAGCATCTCTGACTCTCACACAACACACAGTAGCATCATCCTCTGGACCGCACTCTTTACAACTTATGCTGCTTCTCACATTCGTCTTCCTGCTCATACCCAGATTACGCTGCTGAAAGGAATTTATTTTCACAGTTTGTCTGTGAGGGTCTTCTTCTTTCTCCATCCTCCCAAAAGTAATCAGAGATGTTCATTCCTCGCATTTTCCACGACTGAGAAGGGCGTCCATTGGCTGTGAGAGGGTTCAGGTTTACCGTGTCTCCACTGCTGCTGTAACTAATTGCACATAGACCGGCTATTGATTTGTTTCCAGACATGCAGCAGATGTTTGTCTGCAGTTTAGCAGCAGTAAATCCACAAAGACGAAGAAGAAGAGAGGAATGTAGAGGCAAGGGAGACATGTGGCACTCTTTATCGTCAGTAATTTAAGATGCCAGACAGATGAAGAAACGTTAGACTCTAAGCAACGTCTTTGCTGCATCGGAGAAGACGACTGAAATGAAATACCTCAAAGTTTGTCTCTCTTTGTTCCAAGAAACAGAAACACTAACTTTCACCAGCCTTCTGTTGCTCTGGAGCTTTAACATGTGCTCTGTCCTCCAAACTGAATGGAAGTAAGTGTAATCTATGGATAAACATATGTAAACCTGTCCATGTAAATCCATTCCACATATAATCCATTAAACAACAACACAAACTGCCATTTAATACAAGTCCATCTTTTCCACATGCCTATCATTTTATTTTCAGTAGAACACACTGCCCTGTCTGTAATGCGCCACCAGTCCTCCACTCGTCCACTTCCTTCCCTCTTTCATGGAGCAGATAATACAGTAGAATTTCCTGCCGACACACCCAGCGCTCACGCTTTAATTTACATGTTGATTTATGAGCTCCAGAGAAAAACACACAGGAAAACAAAACAGCCCACACAGACTTTCACAGACTGAATAAATGAATGTACAATAGGAAAAAGTACATTAATGTGATTACTTGGACAAACGCATTGTGTTTGCTCTCAGCAATTTCCCCGTGTCAGTGGCTTTAATAAGTGTGGATGTGTCACCTCGAGCTCTGTGCTCGCGGGTTAAATTCGCTCTTTTCTTTTCATATGTTTGGTATCTGGAAACAAAGCTGAAAAGGCCGATAAGGTTTGTAGCTCTCTGTAAAGAGAAAAGGAGCAGATACGATCCAGTCTGCAGAAACAATGGCACGAGGGAACAGAACCACAGAGAGGTGGTGAATGGAGTCTAATGATTAATCTGATGCAGCATCAGAAAGTTCAGCGCTCACAGAGAACGAGGAGAGAAAAAGAATGACTTAAAATAAAACTACTTAAAGCTGTTGACATGAGCGGAGGGTTCGTGTAGAGTTGAGAAGGTTTTGATGAGTCAGGTACGTGAAGAGCTTCTGTGATAAGAGTCTGAATAAAGGCCGGACTAATGTGGACCGAGACCAGACCTCACATCAACATCTGCTCACATCTGTCCGTCTCCACGTCTATTCATTCGTCCCCACCAGCACCTGAGATCTGACTCTCACACGTTAAGTTCTTCTTTGTTTTAGAGACACAACATTTCATTTGTAAGTGAGGCATCAGCCAGGAACGCTGTGACCTCTGACCTCCACCGTCCGACTCTCCTCATGGTGTCATTAAAGAGGAGAGAATGAAATCAGAGAAAGAGGAGCCACAGACAACAACGAGGAGTAAAATGGACGGAGGCAGCTTGTCATCTGTGTCCTGGAGGCGTCAGAGCCCGGACCTCGTCCAAATACAGCAGCTGTAAAACAATAAACAAGTGTGAAGGAAGACAGGGAGGGGGGAGGGCACAGCAGGGGAGAAGGAGGGGCGGGGTTAAGAGGAGTCCATAGCACAAATACCGAAACAACTACAATAAAAAATACCAGGAGCCAAGGAGGGAGCAACATGGAGCTATGTGAAGGTCTGGAGGGGAGGACAACGTCAGAGTCAGAGTCCATTCACTGGGGGGGGGGGGGGGGGGGCATCGTGCCTCTGTTAGTTCACAGTGAGCCCTCGTAAAGAGGCCGAGAGGCTGGAGGCGTTTATGGTGCCAGCTTTTTCAGAAACAGATGTTTTACTGGATCATTCTGGCACCAAAGGAGCAAAGGAGGAGGAGGGACAAGTAATAAAGAGCAGAGCTGATGGACAGAAACGAGCTGAACGGAGGAGGGAGCAACGATGGAGGTAATGAGGCTGGAACAGAGAGGAGGAACGATGGAGGAGGAACAAGGAGGAGGAGAGGAGGAACGATGGAGGAGGAGAGGAGGAACGATGGAAGAGGAACGATGGAGGAGGAACAAGGAGGAGGAGAGGAGGAATGAAGGAGGGGGAGAGGAGGAACGATGGAAGAGGAACGATGGAGGAGGAACAAGGAGGAGGAGAGGAGGAATGAAGGAGGGGGAGAGGAGGAACGATGGAGGAGGAGAGGAGGAACGATGGAGTAGAGGAGGAATGAGGGAGGAGGAGAGGAGGAATGATGGAGGAGAGGAGGAACGATGGACGAGGAGAGGAGGGATGATGGAGGAGGAACGCTGGAGGCACAGCAGCTTGTTTTTGTTTCTGTGAGAAGTTTTTATTAGAATAAACTGCAGTAATAATTATTTTAATAATAATTATACAGCTCTGGATTAATGAGGGCCAGCGCGTCTTGTTTCACGTAGACTTCAACTTAGACTTTTTCATCCACAAGAGAAATTGCCTGATCACAGCGGCTTTAGTTGCACATATAGAAGAGTATCATGGCCACACATGTTACTGTGAGTCAGTAACAACCAGATCACGTGACTGTTTCTACTAAATGTGATGCAGGCTGTTGGATGAAGTGGTGAAACTAGACTTGGGTCTGGTCTTTAGAAACAAAGATCCTTCCTCTCAGCTCAGACACAGTCTAGTTCTTAGTATCAGGACTGAGAAGATGAACTGGATGTAAATAGAAATAAATGAATAAATACTAAATTTACACATGGACAAATGTACAAGGAACAGAGGGAGAAGTGAATTTGTATCATATGGTGAGACATAGAACACAGTCTGGAACAGGTCACTGGAAGTCTGTTCCGGTTTTCTGAGTCCAGTTCTGCTTATTTTTCTTGGTTTATTGTCTGACTGGCCACAAACAACAGGCTGAAAGCTTTAAGTTTCTCAGGCGTGTGAACTAAATGCTGGTTCATTGAGACGGAGCTTTGAGGAAACAGACAGGAAGCGTTCGCTAGAAGCCACTGGATAAAAACACAAGGAGCATCACATGTCTGTGAAGGTTCTCAGTCATCCAGGTCATGGTAATCCAAAAAAAAAACTCTGTGGGTAGCACCCACCAGAAACTTGCTTGACCAGAAACTGGGGTCACTAATTACCATAATGGCTGATACTTACCTGTCCTTGAAAGGGGGGAACTGTGTGCCTAGGCTAACTTACCCTATGAATAGAGCTCTAACGAGGCTATTGTCCATGGGAACCTGGAGGCATCACACCATTTCACACATTGAGCCTCCAGGTTCCCATGGACAATAGCCTCGTTAGAGCTCTAGGCACACCTAGGGTTAGCCTAGGCACACAGTTCCCCCCATTCAAGGACAGGTAAGTATCAGCCATTATGGTAATTAGTGACCCCAGTTTCTGGTCAAGCAAGTTTCTGGTGGGCGCTACCCACAGAGTTTTTTCCTATTTAAACCTCAATTTCCCACTAGTTCATCAGAACTGAAGAAGCTACTCGGATGAGTGGCGAAACGTCTTCAAGAAATTCTACAAGTCCAGCTGACCTTATTCAACGCTTTTTTGGAGGAGCATCACAGTTTTCTGGGATTCACTCATTCACACACATTAACACAAACCAATGATCGCGACTCTTACCTGCCAGGTTCACTTAGACTCAGCTCCAGGTTTATGACTGGACCCCCCTCCCTCCTCTCACTCCCACTGAGCGATGCCAGAGGGCGGCTCGGCCCCGCGGCCCTTAAACGCATCACGGCTGAGTTTAACCAAACCACCGTTAATTTGGACGCTCATTTTCTGTTTGAGTCACATGAGCATGAAGCTCTCAGCCTCAGTGTGGAATAAAGACTCACAAGGACTTCTCCGTCTGAAACTCTCACATTAATCCTCCTCCAGTGTTTGTGTTTGTTTCTCCTCTGTCTTCCTCACCTGTCCTCCCCCCCAGCCAACGACTGGGTGTCCGGCCTCACCCAGGCCTCTGTGGACATGTCTTATTAACGAGGAGCCACAGACTCACTGCAGAGGTGGAGGGATGGGGACAGACAGAGAGACATAACTGGAGTGATGACAGAGAGGACAGCAGAGGGATGGAGGGAGGACGAGGGACGAATGGAGACAGAGGAGAAGACGAGAGATGGAGAAAATGGACGAGAGAAACAGACTTGACTGAACGGAAGCGTGACAAAGATTCTGAGAACAAACTAAACCAAAGCTGATCTAAACTAGAGTCGAGTCATGAGATGAGATGAGATGAGATGAGATGAGATGAGATGAGATGAGATGAGATGAGATGAGATGAGATGAGATGAGATGAGATGAGAACTGTTGAACCTGTCCCTGAGGTCGGGTCATCATGTACCATGTCTTTAACTCTCTTTAGCTCTCTAAAGCCAGCTGGTAATTTGCTGATTGACTCTGGAGTTCAGCTGAAAAGTTAGTTTTTCCAGCTGAAAGAGAAAAGTGAGGACGTCCAAACCGCTCTGCTTCAGCTCTGTTCTTTTTAGATGAACTGTGATAACTGAGAATCTGCACAGACACAAACACCAGGAAGCATCTATGGATCAGTCCGTGAATATTTCATTTGACTTAACTTCAGAGAAAATGCAGGAAACAAACTCATGTTCCTGTAAAAAAAAGAACAGAGAACCAGAGTGGATTCAGACTCGTATCCATGACGCTGAGTTCAGGACTCAGGGATCAAGTTCGACTTCCTGTCTTTGTCTTTGTCATTTGCTGTTTCTTCATCTGTGTCTTCTCTTTCGTTCTCCAGATATTTGTCACCCGTGAGTTTAGACTTCGTATTGTTTGTATCCTATCTTGCCTCGCTCTGTTGGTCATAGTTAGTCTCATTAGTCTTAAAACTCTCCGACCACGAGGCCACAGCTCCCTTAAACCGTCAGACAGAGCAGCAGATAGAAAAATAAAGCTCAAAACTAACTAGAAATGATCATTTTTCAGATGGAGGAGTTCAGTTTGACCTCCACAGTAACTTGTTACCCTGAAGGTTCAGTTTCTCTTAGACATTTAACGCTGTAAAGCTTCATTCTTTTCTCAGAACCAGGTCCCTCAGGGGACTCCAGAGCTTTTATGAGTTTACTGGACTCAGTTTCTCTTTGTCTACGTTCAGGACTGGTTTTACGAAGCTTCTCTCTGCGCATCGTGTTGCTCTACAGTTATTTAACGATGGCTCTAAAACTTTTCTCCCAGCTCAAACTTTTCTCTTGACTGCAGCTGCTCCTCTCTCACATTATTGTTTTATGGCCTCAGTAATAATGTAAAGACACCGAGTCCTTAACCTCTGCTCCTGCTCCTCCCGCAGTGGAACATCTATCTGTGTTTTAGGGATGAGTTTAATGAAGGGTTCAGTCCAGGTTAACTGGAGCTGGTTCTTATCAGGTCCGTGGATCTGGAGGCGTCAAAGCAGCGGCGCACGGGCCTTTCCATGGCCACGAAACAAGATCCACGAGGTCCACCAGCAAACTGAAGACAACACCTTAGGCCTGCTGTCTGGGTCTGTGCGGATGTGAGCCGAGCTTTGTCTTCAGGTGAATGTTTTATTTTATTGAGTTTCTAAACAAGAGATAAGAGCTTGTGTAAGAAAACATCCTGACGAGCTCTGCTCTGCTGAGACTCAGTGACACGTGTCACATGTTGGTATTTAATGCTGTGCAACATCAACACGTCCTTCATGGTGTTGTTGGTGCCGTCCTTGCCTGAAGTTACGGTGCTGGTGCTGGTAACACAGTCTCTTCTGGAGAAGTGAAACCACTTTGTGCCGTCTCAGTCTCTCGTTTCATCGATGACGTGTTTCAGCGTAAAGATTCTTCTTCTCCTTGTTTCTTTTAGGTGCGTTTCCATCTCGCCTGGGACGTAAAGATTCAGCGAGAGGAATCGATTAGCATGAAGGCTGAACCCGTTATCAGAGCCCATCCCCACAGATGATGAATGAGTCTGTTCATTAACCTGCGTCCAACAGAACGGAGCAGTTCTCCGGCTTAAGGTGAACAGATGTCTGAAATGAACTCTGGGAACATGTCCTGATAAAAAGAGAATAAAATGAAGAAACAGGGACGGTCTCATTTATTTTGACACGTTTATTTATATTTAAACTGTTTGTCATCACTGTCTGTGATGTCAGTAAAGCACCATAATGGCTGTTGCTGTAGCCTGCACACAACATGTTTCCCTCATTCATGAAACACTAACGTTGGGGACAGGTCATCCCAAACAGGGACTGTCCCCAGAAATCGGAGAGGTCTGGTCCCCCACCCTGGCTCTGTCTGGGACTCGTTTATTACACTGAACACAAGCGACTTTAACTGGTTCCAGGTTTATGTCATAAGAACAAACCTCTGGTCTGAGTCCAAAGCGTCGTCTCCGTCCTGGAACAGACAATAAACGAGACGTGTCAACCTCAAACAGAGAAGAGCGAGATGATGGAAAGAGAAAAACCAAATGGTGAACTATGGTGGATCGGCTCTAAAGAGCAGCGTCTCCATCCTGATCAGTGACTGGATGAACCGTTTCCATGGAGACGGCCGGATTCATGTGTTCACGTATAAACATCAGTCACTACAGAAGAAGGATGAAGAGGAGATGAAGAGGAGGAGGAAACTGGAAACTTGAGGAGCAGAAATCCAGAGAGAAACCTCCTTCTCTACAGACACTGTGTCAGTGTCTCCATGAAGTTCTTTATTAATAAAGTGCTTCATGTTTACACCTTTTATCAGGTGACATGTAAAGTCCTCACTGACCAAAGAACTAACCAGCATCAGGTTCATGGGTTTGAGGACAGATAATTCTTTTTTTTTTTTTTTTAAATATGACAAACATGGCATGTTTCAGTTTTTAGTTTAGATTTTAATACCAGGCTGTGAATGTTTAAAGGACAGTGAGACCCTGTGATGATTATTAGAGTCAAACAGACGCTGTCTCATTTCCATCCGTTGCATCATGTCTGCACAGAAACAACAACATTCTGCTTCACCAGACTGAAACCACTGAGATCAGTTCAGTTCTGACGTCTCTTTAACACCTGGATGCATCAGAACCGTGTCCACGTTCAGAACATGGAGCTGATCTCCCTCTCAATCTGATCAACAGTGTTTTAACTCTTTAATTCTCACAGCAGAAAACCTTCCCCCTCAGATCTTAATGTGAATCCAGAGTCTTGGTCCTGATGTTTTTATCTCCATGTGTTTTATTTGTGTTGTTGTGTTTCTTGGCCAGACTTCCCTTGGAAAAGGTCATTGTATCTCAATGGGATTGACCTGGTAAAATAAAGGCTAATAACTAAAGGCTAATAACTAAAGGCTGATAATAATAATCTCACCTCCACCTGTCTCTTTATTTTCTGTCAATCTGTGACGTCCCGCTGAGTCTCTGAGTCATAGCTCTAATCCAGGGACACGGTTTTTAGATGCAGCTCGTACCAGTGGATAGTTTGAAGATGACAGGAACGTGAACTGAGACTTTGATGCTTCGGTTGAACAGCTGCAGAGTTCAGTGCTGGTCCTGGTTAACATGCACCCCCCTCACTCATTAATCTACACCACACAGACCAGAGGTGGACAAAACATGAGGACAGAACGGGGGCACGAGAACAAATCAAGGAAAACAAAGAGGCTGAGGTGATGCTCAGGGTTGGAGTCATTCAGACGTGATCACAAGAGCAGGAAGAGTTGTGTTGTGTTGTTTGTGGGGACGAGGAAGGAGACGAGACACAGGTGAAGATCATCAGAGAACTGGAGTCAAACTTTAAATGTGAAGAGAACGACACAGAACGATCTGTGACGGATCATTCTGGATCTACTGAGCGTATGAGCTGCAGCATCCAGTGACAGGACGTCGTGATGAGTTCAGGAGCGAACTGTTCGTCTGTGTCTTCATGTGGACGTGGACTCATCATCAGCTCCGCATATTTAATTGGTGGTTGTTGCTGAAGGTTTAACCGTGGCTGGATGGTTTAAATGTCAGCTCAGCCTCGTGTAAATGTCTCATCTTCATAGCTCCATGTGTTATGTTAATCTGCCCCGGGACGGATGAGGCCCCCCCCATCCCGCTTGCACAGCCACGTCCCTGAAGGCCCACTGTCTACCCATTGTCTCTGTGTCCTGGGGCCAGCTGAGCCAACTAATCAATTATAATCAGGTAACCAATCAGGGCACAGGTACACCAATTAGGGAGCGCCGGGGATTCTGGGAATATCAATTAGAAGACCTGATTTGGCTCTAATGTAGAACAGCTGCTGCAGAGCCAGCGCTCCGGGTGACGGCTCTGCAGGACGGGACCTGACGCGCACACACACACACACACACACACTCTTCAGTCCGTGCACGTGTACATGTACGTATGCACCGACACTGATAACATATTAAAAACAAACTCACAGATGACTCTCAGGTCGCGTGTGTGAGTGTATTCAGTTGTGTACACACAATAACACACCTCAGGTTCAGTGGGATGAGCACACACACACACACACACACACACACACACTCAGTGTGGGATAATAATCCGAACTATTTGCTCAGAGCAGCGATGCAGAAACACTCTGAGCTCCTGAGGACAAAGTCACATTCTCACTGACTCTGTCTCCTCCTCTTCTCTTCTCTTCTCTTCTCTTCTCTTCTCTTCTCTTCTCTTCTCTTCTCTTCTCTTCTCTTCTCTTCTCTTCTCTTCTCTTCTCTTCATCACTCCATCGCTCCTTTTCCTCATCCCTTCACTCGTCTTTTTTCTCTCTCACTTGATGTTTTCACGCCTTAAACATTTAATATTTGATTATTTGCAAAGACAAAGATTCATTTTTTACCGGTTGTTAGAAGGTGACTATGAAACAAACCTATAACCTGTAGATGTAGTTGTATCTTTTTTTGTATTTGTTTTTGTATTTTCTGTATCTTCTGGGTGTTGATCAGACTCTGAGTCGTATGTAGAAAGTGAAGGAGTGAGGCGTCTGCTCATAGTAGCAACACGACCAAACCACCAATAAATACTCCTGTTATTAGGAGAGAATCCAGGCATCCAGGATCCGTTTATACATAAAAACCAGACAAACAACGTCCCACGGCTCCACCTTAATCCAGCAGGAAACCAAGAAACGAAGCAGAGGTGTAGAACGAGGTCCAGCCAGAAACTCGATGTTAGTTCAGTGATTCACAGGGAAGATAAATGTTTAAGCTTTTTACAGTTTTTAAAGAAACAGACACAGTTATTTTTTAAACAGCCTGAAATTCCTTCGTCTTCACTTTGTGTAAAGTAGAAACTAATAGTGAATATTTCCTCATGTTTTCATGTATCAAGAGTTTTAGCTGCTGTTAATCTCAACACAACTGTTCAACAGACTCAAGATGTGTGGAGCCTCCACATATACTGATCTATGTACACCTCCTCCTCCTCCTTCTCCTCCTCCTCATCCACCTCCTCCACCTCCTCCTCCTCCTCTTCCACCACCTCCTCCTCCTCCTCCTCCCCCTCCTCCTCCTCCACCTTCTCCTCCTCCTCCTCCTCTTCCACCTCCTCCTCCACCACCTCCTCCTCCATAAATATTAAATAATGTCTCCAACAGTTTATCTCTAAATAAAAGTGATATTTCTGGAATTGTTTCCACTGTTTTAACTCTGGTCGTATCCCATAATTCTCTTAAACTCTCGTCACTTTGAGGACGATGTGCTGGGTTTAGGGTCGTCATGGTTACCGACGATAACTGTGAATTTTCAGTGTAGAGTAACTCCTGGCTGCTCACTGTGTAGTTCTGTTTCACTTTTCAGTATTAGTAGTTAATAGTTTAATAGTGTTATTCTATGTATACTATATATACATATGTATAGGTACATATTTAAAACGACCGTCCACCTGGATTACATTCATTAACTTTTATATGGATGCGTCTGAAAAACCTCCTCATGAGAGAAGAGATGTTTGAGCTTTAGATGTTTGAGAGGTTTTTTATGGAGATATTTAGGTTTTGTGTATTTCTGGGGGGAACGGAGACGCAGCGAGTGACTGAACCCTGAAGAAACCTCTAAATAACTTGGACTCTGAGGTGACTGTGCTCTGTGTTTCCAGTCAGCAGACACAGAGTCAGTCCCAGGACGTCTTTCTGTCTGTCCATGGGTCAGAAGAGACGAGGACGCAGAGAAACTGAACCTGAATCTGTCCATGTTCACGTCCATGATGAGTCAGTGGATTCATGTAAAGGTGACACACGCACACACGAGAGGAGAACAACCAACAGCAGCGATTACAAACCAGGGGAGGACATGATAATCAGCCTCCATTCTCTCCTCAGCCTCTAATCTGCACTGAACTGTTGTCAATTATCGCAGCATCTCCTGAACCCGGCACCGGCACAATGCTGCTTAATGAGAGCAGGTGATTGGAGGAGGACACTCCTCACTGATTAGACTCCAGCCTGCACCTCCTTACGCTCACTGAGGAGAACCAGCCCGGAGCTGGAAGGATTATACCACCATCAGCCACAACATTATGACCACCGACAGGACTAGTAAATGTTAGGAGGTGACTTGTTGCCCTCTTTTGGTTTGTTTTCATTTCTGGCCTCAGGTGTGTGGAATGAGCTGCTGATTGCTACGCTGGGGCTGTGCCGCCTCCCCACCTGTTTCACATCTCTCGTTATGTTGAACCATACTTAAGGACTCTCCACTCCACCGTTCTCTGCCAGTTCTTCCTGTTGCCAGTCCTCCAGAAGCCTATCATTTGAGTATTAGACTTTTTGCTCAAGATCTTTAGTTATTAAAACTTCTGTTGAGCCTGAACATCTGAGTCCTGCGCTTGGGTTCATTCTCTCCCATTTTACCACGACACACAACAGTAAATAACATTAAAACCATCTCCTGACAAGTCAGTGTTTGATGGGAAACTTTAGACCTGAAAATCTGAACCAGCGTGAACAAACTCTCTAAGCCCAGCAGCTACAGCCTGTCAGCCACAGAGCTACACCGGCCATCCACAACATTATGACCAGGGGAAGTGAAGAACTCAGAGAGCTCAGTGTTCTGCTGGGAAACTTCTGGACCTGGAATCATTTGGTGAATGTTATTCAGACGTAACCCCCCCCCCCCCCCCCCCCCCCCCACCCCCTCGCCCACCCCCCCCACCCCACTAACAAAATTCAGTTCCCACCTGTAGGACAAAGCAGTCTCCTCATTCTATCCAGAGAAGACAGAGGTGGTGACAGAGAGTCTCTGGACTTTAATGGAACATCAAGAAATGTTCTGACCTGATGGAACCAAACCCCCCCCCCCCCCATAAGGTCACTAGTTCAACCCCCACTAGGCCCTTAGCATGCTTCTACACTCCATTAACGCCCTCCCCAGGTGTGAACAGATGGATGGGATCAATACAGAGAAGGAATTTCCCCACGAGGCTCAATGAAGTAAATAAATCAATGAGTGTCTGTTCAGAAATAGACAGTTCCACAGAAACAAGGTTAAGCCTGACGTCCACCTCACACGGAGCAGATGCTCAGAGAAAAACCAGCTGATGAGGAGCTGCCGTGGTTGTTAGGGAGCTCAGGTTTTATGACCTGGTGTTCGATCAGTATGAGACGTGTTTCAGCTCATGTTCTGGTTTCCAGGGAAAATAAACTCTGCTGCTTATCAGCAGAAGTTCTTCATGTGACCTGGACAGTTTAGTCTCCAAGGTGTTTTCTGAAACGTCGTCGTCGTGCAGACAGCTCGTCTCATTTAACCTCAGAGTCTGAGCCCAGTGTTTCATTCCTGCTGCATCGTCTGACAGAGGACGTTCACATTCCTTCACTGATCTCCATGGCAGCGTAGACGTCTTCCTTCGTTCTCTGATAGCTGATCTGATGGATGGGATTTCCTACATTTTTATTAGGCTGAGGCATTTTATTTCTAAACCCGAGTCCAGACTTGAGAAGAGCAGCTTAAGAGTTGTCACTTTCCTTTTCTTATTTTTATCCAAGAGGACGGAGGCTGTGGTCACTTTGAGTTTATGTCAGTGGAAGCGTCAAGAACTAAAAAAATACTCACACAGATTTAAAAAAATGAAGACAAAGAAACAGGGATGTCTGAAGGGGTTGTGAAATATCTCTTGAACTGTGTTTCGCCTCAGAGATCCAGTTTAAAAAAGCAGCAACAAAGCTGAACTCGTCAGAGAAACGTCTCCATCCGTTTTCATCTCCGTCCTCTTCGCTCGGCCTTCAGGGACGAGACCAGATGTCCTTCCTAACATCTTTCATCTGTATTCATTTAAACCCACTTTGAATGTTCCTCCTTCGTCCATTAACTTGTCTTTTAATTCACTCAGTGACACCTTTAATGTTGATTAGAGTGAAGGCACAGAGCTACAACCCAACGGCTTCATGTCCAACTCTTTTCTTCCCGAAAGGTCATTTTCATTTGGTTTCCATCTGGATTTGCAAATTAGCAGCATCTGATTTAGTAATCTGATTTCAGATCTGGTTCTAATCCAGTCTGGTCCAGTGAGAGCCCTGAATGTGGATGCATGTGATTGGCTGATCTGGTTGTGGGTTGTGGGACCGTGTTGGATGCAGTTTGTTTCTTGATGAAGGACACGAGCCCAAACATGTTGATGAAATAAAGTGCTGAGTCGTTTCCTCCTCTACCTTTGTCGTGTGTGAAGTTTCACCAGAAATATCATTTCTTCTTAACTTGTTATATTCTTTAAATCCATCATCCTACGAGCGTATGGTCCTCATGCAGACATGTTTACATCCTTTTTAAAGGCTCATGAATCAATGGACGTCGCCTTCAAATAAAACATGATGGCGTCTTTTTGTTCTTAATCAATCAGTATGTGTGCAGCTCCTAAACGTTCAGAACTGACTGAGCATTGGTTGATGATTACAAATCTGTCTCGTCACTGTTTCTCTCCTGTCCATCACCACATTAAGCCCCGCCCCCACCATCTGATTGGCCCAGCAGATCTACGCTAGAGCAGAATCAGTTTCCAACAGAGAGACTTCAGATCTGGTGCAACCACACATTTACCAAAACCAAAGCAATCTCCTGACTTACTGCTCAGCTCATGATCGATGTACGGGCCTCGTCGCTGCAGAACAGCTTTACGATGCAATAAAAACATTTTCCGAGAGGGGCTGGATTCCTGGACAGACGTGGTGACATGCACTGATCCAGCCTTCATCAAACCTTCATGCCTTTACTGTGACGTTGGTCAGAGACACTTTCAGAAGCAGAATGCGATGAATTTTCTTTCAGCTTGTTTCAGAGGAATATGTGAGGCGCCCGCTGGCTGTGACACACACAGCGATGCTGAACCCTGGTCCCGGTCTCACAGGGTCAGGACGCTGCAGCCGCTTCAAACACGACTTAAAAGAAGTCGTCCTCTAATGTGACCATGTGAGAGCAACACTCTGGCGTTGCAGTGTGATAATGTCAGGAGTCATCATGAGGAGCCCTAGCTCCCCCCTGCCTCCCCCTCCTCCCCCCTGCCTCCCCCTCCTCCCACCCGTGGCAGAGCGTCTGATGAATGTGTAGGAATCTTGTGGCGTCGACCTCGGAGTGAGAGGAAGAAGTGATTTGGTGATGGCGTTTGCATCCAGTAATCTCACAGATCACATTTCTGAGTGCGGTTTGAGGCAGATAAACACTCGTCTGTGCCAGATTACATTCTGAGCGTAACCTTGCCAACACGGCTGCCTGTGGGAGCTGTGACTCCTCTCTCCTGTAAACAAGAAGACTTAAAAGGGATTGTAGTTATCCAGATTAGCTCTAGTCCCTCTCTCTCTCTCTGAGTGTCAGTAACTGCTGCAGACTCCTTTAATTCAGTTTGTCTTCCTTCGATTTACTTTGCAGTGAAAGTAAAACTCCTCCTAAAAGTGTCTCTGTGTGCAGTCGACATGAGTCAGAGCCTAAAGTTCTCTCTGAACTGGGTTCAGGATCGATACTTTAGGGCCAATGGTCACAGGAGCTGAACAAAGAGTCCGACCTCTTCTCAGGGAAACGTCTTCTCTGCAGAACCTGTTCTGATGGAGGACACTGGACTTTGTCACTATTTTCTTAGTCTTGACTTGACTGAGATATTTCTCAGATAGAAGCTGCTTTGAAACCTGTCGTATTGGTCTGAATGAAGCTAAAGCAGTTTCTTGAAACGTTTTCTCGTTTGTATTTCTCTATGATTCAGGGAGGAATTGATTCAGTATTTAACATCCTCAACTCTACGTCCCAGCAAACAGTTTGATGACTTTAGAACAGAATGTGAATTTAAATAATATAAATACAACTAACAATATAAAATAATAATAATAATAATAATAATAATAATAATAATAATAATAATAATAATGAACCAGTGTGGTGGGGTCTGTCAGGCATCAGAGACGCTACATCTCTGGTCCTTTAATAAAATGCTATGCTAATGCTAATGCTAATGCTACGTGTGGCCAGATGTTGGATCTAATTCCAGGTGTTTCCTCCGTGTTGCATCTTTAGAGGTGAAGTCCAGACAAAGTTTAGACAAACGTTTGGTCTCAGACATGTTGAAGCTTCACTTCCATCCATGCAGCTATAGAGCTAAGGAGGCTAAGCTAATTAAACACTCACTGGAACCAGATGAAGCAGTGAGTATCTGTTACCATCCCTGATGATGATGACTGGTCCTAATCCTGAGGACTGAGGTCTGAGGTGTTTCTTTCTGTTCTGAGCTTCATGAACCAGAGTTGTGTTGGTTCAGTTTGATCCAGCATCTAGTCTGTGAGTACAAACCTTTTCTGGATCCATGAGGAGGAGGAGCTCCTCTGTAGGACTCTGAAGACTCATCAGCTGAACTGCTGCTGAGGTGAGTAGAAGGAAGTCGTATCACCTGTGTTCACACTGAGAACAAACTGAAAAATAAAAATCCTGTGTTTGATCAGATCTGAGGCTTCGGTTCATGGAGCTCAGGCAGAAACACAACGTATTTAGTCAGTATCATCAGCAGCAGTTATTCAGGGAGACCAGCACTTCCTGTAGCTCCTGAGTTTATGTGTCTGTTGATTTAAGGTTGGGTGGATCAGAGACCAAACCAGGACAGACAGACATGACAGGACAGAGACAGGTCTTCTCTGGAGTAGAATCAGTTCCCCACAGAACAAACTTCCCTGTAACAAGAATCATGTTGATGTTTTCTATCCGTCAAACATTCAAATGTTCATACAGAAACTAAAATATAAAGATGTGTAACATCAGAGACCGAAACCAAACAGAACCAGTTCTCTGCAAGTCTTCATTTCAAAGTGTGAAAATTAATTTAAACAAAGAAGGATTTTTGTTGTTTCCTTTTAGTCTATTTAATAATTCATGTCGTCCTCTCAGCCAAAGCCTTTAGCTACACAACAACACGGCTGGACAAACAAGAGGCCACATGCGTCGTAAAAACAAGGGGGGGGGGGGGGTGGCAACACTGTGGAGGAAACAGCGACGGTGGCACTGGACGCTGGGAGGGAACATTCACACAGAGTGGCCGAGGCTTAAGCAGTCAAGCTGCTAAACAGGGATTGGGGGGGGGGCTAAGAGGATTGGCTGTAAGTGACCTCCAGATTGTTGCCGTTGGTCTGAGAATAGATGAAGCTGTAACTACAGCAACACTCACTTCACAAACTGGGCTCTGGTGAATCTGGAGGTCAGGTCAACACCTCATGCTGTTCTTCATGTTTTTATTTGAGTTGTTCCTGAAGTGTTTTAGTGTCAGGCTGCATCCTGCTGCTGGGGGGGGGGTCTGGTCTAGGTGGGGGCTGCATGTCTTATGCAGCGCTCCATTTACCTCGGAGGTGGGAAGTTTGAGCAGGGACGGATGTTACACCCGAGTTATCGGCGCTCCAGTTCCAAAAGTCGGAAAACAAGATGGCCGCCTCCACTAAAGCTCTGGCTCTGACTGGGCGGGAACTGGGTGTGTTTAGTATTTCCATTTTTTAGAGAAAAGAGTTTGTTTGTTTTGTTTTTTTAAACTCGATATTAACTAATATTATTATTCTTATTATTACTTAGGCTATTTAAGTTCCACAAATTGTACATGGAACAGATACGATCCACCTCATTATTTTACTACAAGACCACACGAGACAGAAATTTATTAAAAAAATATTCAAAAGTTTTAATTGTAGGAACAACAATCACAGTTTGCCATGATGGCTCTATTTTGGCTCAATTTTGTTTTTTACCAGGCTATTGTTTTTAGCCGCGACATAGGCTAATGGTTCCCATGTAACACATGAGAAACTTAAATTACACTATTACAGCATTTCAACGTATGTATGTGGAAAAATACTGCAACAACAACTAATCAGAAGAGCTAATAAATAATAAATAAACAGAACGTTACAGAAGCTTCTAGTTACTGTTCACACACAGGGCGGCCATCTTGGAAAACTCATGCGTAGAGAGGATTCTACGACTTTCCGAGAAGAAAATCCGACTTCGGGAGTGTTACAATTAAAAAATCCAACATGTAACCCAGAAATTCCATCTTCGGAGTATAAATGGAATAAATGCACCAAAAGTAACATCCACACCAGTGAACACCAGGTCCAGAAGTTTCCCAACAGAGCAATGAATTGTCACAAGATGGTTTAAATGTTATTTCATAATGTTGTGGCTGATTGGTCCAGTTTTGGTCTCAATTAACCACATTCATATGAAATGATGTGATATAAGGTCAGGTTTGACCCAGAGGACAATAGGAAGGTTAATGACAGAGAGGACAAAAGACACAATGTCTGATTTTCAGATTTGGAGACTTTCCCTCCGTCATTATTTCTTTTTATCCTCAGAGGGAACGATGAGCAGCAACAGACTCAGTAAAGGATCCTGGTCCTGGTCCTGGTTCTGGTCCAGACACAGAGACTTTACCTGTGACTCCTGTGAAAGAAGATCATGTGTTTCTTTTAGTCTTCAGTCTTTTCTCTCGTTCATCATCAGCTCAGCTAAATAACAATGGACGTCCAGCAGCCGTTCACTCCCACATTCAAACACAGCGCTGGGTGTGTGTTTGTTCTGGTTTTTAATATGTCGTGGGGACCAACGCTTTGTGGAATCCTTGTGTCGTGAGGACGTTTTTTTGTGGAGCTCCTGAAAGGTGTGGAGGGTTAAAACGTGTTCAGACTTGGTTTGAGGCTGGAGGTTAACATCAGGTGAGGGGGTTGAAGCATGCAGTATATCACTGGAGAGTCCTCACAGACATAGAAACACCAGTGTGTGTTTGTGTGTGTGTTCATTCCTGGCGGCGGCGGCCTGTGGCACAGAGCCAATCACTCCTCACTTCACAATTACAAAGAGCAGAGAGCTGCAGGTAATCACCATTGATCAGAGCATGCACACATAAACACACACAGAGACGCACACAGAGACGCACACACTCATGCAGGGGCAGATCGCATTGATCCACCCGGTCTCCAGGCTCCAGCCTCCAGCCTCCAGCCTCCAGGGAACATGGTGACACAGAGACGACAAACAACACAGAAACACAAACCCACCAAGGAGAGAAAACAGAGAATTAACTCCCTGATGTGTGAACTGAGACTCAGCTTCATTCATCTGGTGACGAGTTTAAAGAAACGTGAACTCTAACTCTAATCTCTACCCACCACGGGATCAGAACCAGGAACCATCAGATGGTCCAGGTTTAGGAACAAGATGAAACGATTATTATTTTAGTGACAAAGACTCAGATTAGACCTGAACCCTGAAGCTTCTTCCCAGGATGAACCTAAGGAATGACACAGTCACATGTTTACACCTGGACTCTGACCTGGACTCTAGAGACCAGAGCTCACATTTTTCAGTGTAAGCTAGCGATAGCACAGCTGTTAATTTTAGCTAAAGCTATCTAGCATTAGCATGGTTGCTCATTCAAGACCAAAGCTCAGAGGCCAGATCCCTGGTGTCAGAATGTTGTTCCAGAGTCATGTCGATGCTGAGTTAAGAGTTAAAATCCTCTTTTATATGAATGTAACGACCTGGTCGTCTCCGCTGTGAGCAGCTCTTTGAGCGTCTTATTTCTCCTGACGGAGGAGTAACGACGTCGGCCGGTGACTCGGGGCTAATGTCAGCTCAGTCTCCAGGAGGGAGAGACGGAGTCATCATTAAACACAGCTTCACCTCCGCAGGGAAACAACAGAAAGAAAAGGGCACGATGTAAAAATAGTTCTTGACAGTTTATAATCACATGAGCCAGGCCTGCGTCAGGAAAATCTGCTCCGTTCAACTGGTTTCTGTGTTTCCTGCTTGGAATCATTAATTATTCATTTTTTAATATTTTCTTGTTTTGAGCAGACAAAGTGTGTGAGACCATTCACATGATCAATAACTGCATTAAATGTACAAGCTCACTGTTCAGTTGAGTTCTCTCTGCTCTGGCCATTTATTTCTCAGTGTATTTGCTCCCAAACCTGGTTGAGATTCTGGTTCTTCTCTCTAAGTTATTGGGCTGAGTAATTACTGATGGTGTAGGACGTCGTGGAGCAGGTTCGGTTCAACCCAGTGTTCATTCATCATGTGTCCACTGATCTGCAGCTCTGCACAGCCTCACCTCACCTCACCGACGTAGACGCAGCTCTATGCAAATGTGTAAGTTTAGTTTAACAAGAAAGGCTGCTCGGGAACAGGAAGCCTGTGCATGAGGAAACAGAGGAGAACATCTGACTTACAGCATCAGAGAGGCTTACCTGTAACACTGAACCCTTACGTCAGAAGAAGCGTATCTATGCAGAACAGAAGTCAGTCAGGGAGCCGGGAGTCCTCGCTGGAGATGTGTGTGATTTCTTATTATGCTCCTTCAAATGTCACCATGCTGTAATTCTCTGCAATAAGCTCCTCTCACACGTATGGAAACGACCCCCACATCTCCAGAGGGAGGAATTATTCTCTCCCTTTGTTGGAGGAAAATTCTGGATATCATGCACATGTCCTGTTCCAAACAAAAAGTCCTGCACCGGAAATCTCTCACCGTGAAACTTCCCCAGAGGACAGCTTCGTTTAAATATAGAAATAATCTGTTTAAGTACATTCAGAAACCTGAACATTCATCTTTCATTGTGTTCACATATCAGAGTCACATGTTTTTTTTTTTTTTCAAATGCTTCTTCAAAAACCTTCAGGATAAAGACAGAATAAAATCAAAAATCACATGATTAAAGGTTTGAATTAATACATTTCACAGCAGCTCCTCACTTACAATAAAACAATTATATTTTAGTTTTGTGGTTCATGTCTAACTATCATTTCATCAAATATCCATCCATTTGTTTTCTTGTGAATTAAATGTATTTCAGACATTTTCTCACAGCTACTCCAACAGAACAGATTCCAAAAAGCATCGAGAGTGACTGGTCATAAATAAAAAGATTGGTGCAAGTTTTATGAAAGTCCACTTTTAAGTTATTCCATTAAATATGCACTGAATGTTTTCTTTCAACGACTCTGCAGAACAGATGGAAGCAAAAAAAAGACCAAGCTTTTAAAATCCAGTCATATCATGGATTATTTTACTGACTTTAATAATGAAGGACCATAACACCGTCCTCTGTTCAGCTGGACAAACACATTCTTATTAACTAGACAAGACAAATGAGGCTGAATTAATTTCATGTTTTAGAGTAAAACCATCGGAACAGAAGACAGTTTATTTGCAGATTAACTGATTCGTCAGCTGCTTTTAGTTTTCAGCTGTTTTACCGTGCAGGAGCAGAGGCCTGTGCTGACTCTCATTGTTCCTCTGCAGGGCAGGTTGGATCTTGACACCTCAGTGTTTACTTCCTGTGCGTAAGAATGGGTCATTTAGCTCACGCCTTCATCCTGGAAAGTCCCTGAGTGAGACAGAAATCCATCAGTCCACAAGTTTCACTGCATTCATTCAACGCAGTGGTGAGGTGCATAGAAAGCTTTTAGCCATTAACACACTTTTCTTGAACTTCTGCACAGATGCATCATATGTAAATATCATTTTCATTAACATTATCCATCCTCTTCTTCTGCTGCATCTCTGCTGCAGCTCAGCAGTTCAGGAGGTTTGTTCTTCTTTTATTAGACGTGAATAAACTCGCTGACCTAAAGTCTGATGATGAGAATGATACTCTGGATTTAGTTCAGATAACATCTGCTGCCATGAAGCTTCTTCTCTCAGCTCGTTTATAATGTTTCTGTCCTCTTGTCTTTTAGCGCCAGCGTTTTTTTGTTCCTGCATCAGACTGATTATTGTCAGTCTTCATGTTGACTGGGACGCAGGTTATTATTATTATTATTATTATTATTATTATTATTATTATTATTATCACAGCATTGACATCAGAAGCCGTTTTCACCTGTAAATCATAATCACTCTGTTTGCTTCCTAAAAAGAAACTTTCCCTCCCACTCGTTGGATCTTAGGGGGTTTCCACCAAACACAAACAGAAACTTCCTGTTCACTGGACATTTGAATGTCTCCAAAGTTGGCTTGTTCCTACTTTTCATTTTCTCTAAACCCCGTTCAGACCTCGAATTAACATTCACCTGATCCACATCTAGTTCCTCTGTTCACACCTGGTTCACTTGTTGATCCTAGTTCACATTAGTTTCTGGTTTAGTTTGGTTTAGTTTTGTTAACATCGTTTATTTAGGTGACCTTCTGGTCAGTAGCTGGTCTTTAATGGGACCAAGGACTCATTGTGGGGTCACACTAACCGAAGGAAGGAGGCCACACGTCCACACCTGGACTCTACCTGGACCCCAGAGACCAGGTCACTTAGAGCAGATGTAAGATATTTTTTTTCAAAGGGGACGTTCAGAGACGTTCCAGATAAAATCCAAACAGTTTGAGCGTGACGCCAGCACTGACCACCACACCCTGTCCAGAATCCGCCCTCGTTAGCTCCAGCTCTTAATGACAGACCAGAGTCCGGGTCCATTATGTGGCTTGTGTCACTGTTCTCCCAGAGAACTGTCCCTCTCTGTTTAGGTGATCAATGTTCGTCCTGCAGCACCAAAGCAGCCGCCTTCTGTTTTCACATTCCTGCAGCCAATATGGCCCGAGGAGGCGGGGGATTGGGGGGGTGGAGTAGGGCAGATAGGACCCCTCCTCATCTGAAGATCAGATTGGTGGCGTGAATTTGCACGTTCCTCTGTGATTCATGGAATTCCTGCAGGGACCTGGATACAGACACAAATAACCACAGAGATGTGAACATTCAGACGTGGTTCCAATCAAGAGCACAAAGACCTGGTATAGATTCTATACGCGCTGTGACGAGCTTCAGGATCTGGGAAACTAATGCATCTACGGACGCTTATTGATTACGCAACAAGTGCTGAATAAAGGACAGCGTGTGTTCCTTCTCTTTATGGATCAGTGTGTTGCACGTTGTCCTGCAGAGAGAGTGAGTATCAGTGTGTTTGTGTGCAGGCCCGGGGCCGAGGAGGAGGGTGTGGAAATCAAACCAGGGACATTTACAGCTATTGTCTCTGCCGTCAAAGCCGCTTGATCTCTGGGTCTTTAATTTGCTAATTAGACCTCAGGACCCCTGTTTGTTTGTGGAGACCAGCATCCAGATGCTTATCAGTGTTACGAGATAATTCCTGACGGGACAGAACGCTGCGCTCGGTCGAGCTTCAGCACTACACGGCATTTTTTACAAGTCTGAACGAAGACGTGAAGTCTTGTGGCACAGAGACGTGGTGACTTCATCAGCACTGTGATATCTGTAAACAGCATCTGAAACCCGCAGGCTAGCGTTACATATGAGGACATCAGGAGAAGAAAGGTGTTTCCTCCATGAATCATCTGGATTAAATGTCATGAATCTGCCAAAGCACAAACTGGGGAAAGAGACACATAAAGAAGACTGTGTCTCCAGCTTTGATGTAAGTGGGACAGAGTGTGTGGAAGGAGGAGGTCTAACTAATGAGATGATTGTAAAATTTGAATCAAATGCAAGAATTCTCATGTCAATCCACAGCTTTACTCATTAATATTTAATTGTTTCACCGTCTGACGACATCTGTGCTGCTTTGATTGACTCGTGCAGGTTTCGTTTCTTTAGTGGAGCCACAACACTAACACAAAGGAACACAAAGACCAAACTCCATGTAAACTAAGATGTAAACTCATCTCAAAAGGTGAAAGATTCCTCTGGACGCTAATGGATTCCATCAGAGATTACATCAATATCTAATACAGCCAGAATAAAAACATGAGCAGCTTCCAGGAGGGACAGAAACACGGAGGAAGAAAAACCAAGATGTGGACAGAGACCATGGAGACGATGGAGACATCTTGGTCGTCTTCTAAGACTCTATACATTCAGGACAAGAGGAGGACATGGAGGAGGACATGGAGGAGGACATGGAGGAGGGGATACTTCTATTCTCTCTCCTTCTTCTTCCTCCCTCCTCTTCATCACTAAACTTCTCCAGTGACTGATGTTCTGATGTAAACTCATGTATCTGATCTGGTCTCCATGGTAACTCTTTGATCAGGATGAAGAACATAAAGGATGCTTCATATGTGACTCTGTGTTAAAACATCAGCTTGTAACTTGTGTAAAAGTCTTTTCCAACGTTTATCTGAAGCTGATGGTGAATTCAGCTCATAAAGGAAACAGTTTAACTTAGAATCATTAAAACACATGTTTCAGCTAAAAGGAAATCTCTGCTTTTATGTTATATGCAGACACCAGTATCATCCCCAGAGGGACACCACACAGAAATAATACATATAGAGATGCTGTAGTACACACACATACATAAAGATTCACTTAAAGAGACACAAAGCGGTAGAAAGAGTCTCTGTGGAAGCTGCAGAGATTCCTCCAACGTGCAGCCTGTCTCTTCATGTGTTAAGTGTTCCTCATGTTACTCATGTGATCTCAGACTCTTCACTGGGGGGTTGTTGCATAATGTTGGAATGAATAAGTCATATCATCAGAGTCACATTCATGTAGCTTAATGTCTGTGGAGTGGAGGAAACTCACAAGAGCCATTTTCTGTGTTTGTGCTGTAGATCAGTTCATGAGTTCAACTCCTTTTGTTAAAACAGAAGCAGAGACATTGTGGTTTACTGAGAGCCAGAGTAAAGACTGAGAGTAACCTTAAAGAGTTACTCTAGAGAGTTAGTAGTGTTAATAGTCCAGTTCCATGGATCCACTTTTTGGATTCATCTCACATGTCTTATAGTCTTATAACTTCCCCTTTCACATTTTCAGACACAGGTCGACTCACCTTTAATGCTTTAAGTTTGTTGATGACCTGAAGAATGGACCAGTCAAACCTCTGCTCTTTCTAAAGTCTGATGAGATCAGAATAAATCACCGTGTCCTGCACAGAGCCGGATATCTGACACCAAATCTCCTCTTCTCCTCGGATGCAGAGCGCTGCCACGATCACATTAAAAAAGTGTTGGAGATCACTATTCAAGCTGTATATAACCACAATCGCAGTATTCCCTGATATTCCCAAAAAATGACGTAGGACTAATTCACCTCTGAGCTTCATTAATGATCCTGTAACGGCACATTTGATTTGTTTGATTGAAAAAAAAAGGAACAAAATCTCTGTATGGGAGTAGAACAAGACTTGTTTTTGATCTGGAGCTTCTACAGTGATACCGTCTGTCAGGCCGTCGAGTCAGAAAGTAACACGTACATCAACATCAGAGAGAAAAACCCGGGTTGATGCTTGAAGTGAAAGGGGCTTTAGTTTGATCTGGCTGCAACAAACATGAGGCCCACTGACTTTAACCAACGTGTCACATCTCAAGATCCAGTCGTCTCCCAGACAACGTGTCCTTATCATTGCATCACTGAACCTCAGACTCTCCACCATGAGCTTGACCCTTTATGAATGATGTTAAGCATTAGCATGTTAGCATTGTTGTTGTCGGCACAAACAGGAAGAGACGATCGTCCACAGATGTTCATGAAGCTCAGAGAGCAGCTGATGAAAGGAGGAACCAACGGGAGCCATGAGCTGTGACGCTACAGAAAGAATGAAGTCTACCTGAGATGAATCATGTTAAATGAAGGCTTGATAATTCTTCTCTACAGAGTCTCAGTGTCTTAGATCATTTAACTCTTTCAGAGTCTCCTTCCTAAATTCTCCTCATAAACTATTAGACTTTGTTCAAACGACAACTAGAAGCATCCAGAAGGTTTTACATGAACACATCTACTCTGTCAGAGTTAGAGTCTCTTCTCCTTTTCATCTGTGAACACATTAAAAACAAAACTCACTGTTTGATTGTCAGTCACAGATTAAATCCAGTCCAGATCAATGACACAACTGACTGAAAAGTCTCCACTATTCTACTGACTGAACTGTTCTGGTCACGTTTTCCTTGGATCAACACAGATCTACTGGTTTTAGTCTGAACTCTAGTATCTGACAATCACTATCTGTTTGCGGGTTAAATACTTCTAGGTTTGTCAAGAAATACTTTTTGTTGCAGTTCATTACTTTGTGCCAGTCGTATTATTTATCTTTTACACAGTCCACTCTTTATTCTTGTTAGTTTTCTGCTCTGTTTATGCTGATGCAAACTGCAATTTCCACATTGTGGGACAAAAAAGGGGTTTTCTATTCTATTCTATTCTATTCTATTCTATTCTATTCTATTCTATTCTATTCTATTCTATTCTAGTTTGGACAAATCTGAGCCTTCATGGTAGATGTACATGTTATTATTTAAGGAATACATCCCTTACTGTATTACTTTTATTTCGTTTTATCTGAGTTTTCACAGTGCAGCTAAAGGAACCACCGTGATGACAGCACAGCAGCTCAAACATTTCTCTTACAAACATCGTACCTTCTTTGGTTTCTGACGCTGCCGTTTAGGCCACTGACAACAGAGTGTGTTTCCATGGAGACGATGTGAGCAGCTACCAGCTGTCTGGGAATGTCAGCAGGAGTTAACCATTGATGCTGACTCCAGTAGATGTGTTCACTCCCTGGACAAGCAATAAACTCTGAGTTCAGAACGACCTTCTAGACTGTCTGAGGTCTCATGAATACGCTGTGGAGGAATTATACATGTCTGTAGGTGGACGCTTCATTTATTCAGACGCTTCCGTTTGTTTAGAAAACTGAGAAAAGAAAACACTTTAACTCTGTGAACTGTGATTGTGTTTATCTGCAGATGATTATTACAGTGAAAGCATTTATCATTTAGTGAAAGTGAAACAGAAAACACATCAGGAAACACTGGAATGAGACTTTCACCAGTTTGGTCTGTAAACAGGAAGAAGAAGGAGAAGGAGAAAGGATCCGACACGGCCCGACGATATTAACATGTAGGAGGAGAAATGAAAGCTGAGGGTTAGAGGAGGATGTGTCACGCTGGAGATAAGAGCACATTATAGGCAGTAGAGGGGGGAGATATGGGAGAGTGGATATGATTCAGTGGGGACAAGAGGACTCTTCTGGATGAGATGAATTTTCATCGTGTGGTTGGAGATAACTCCTGTGACCGGCCGAGGCCTGGAGGCATCACAGCTCACTCACATTCTGAAAATACCTCTTTAAGATACGACGTCATTACGGCAGAGCAGTCGTTTGGCATTTCCTATCACAGGTCAGCAGTGAGCCCCCCCACTCCCCCCGCCTGCTGCTATCATAACCCATCAGGAGCTCGTCAGGCAGACGGACGAGACGCTTAACGGAGATTTGTCTCGTTGAACGAAGGCTGGAATGATGACACATTGGTTTTTGGGACTAATGAGGGAGAAACTGAGCCGAGGCTTCAAAGAGAATCGTCTCACAGATACGATTCAGTTCCATCCCTGCAGCTAATAGTCACGGCCGGCCGTCACACTAATATTACAGCAGCCAGAAGTAGTCGCACTGAATCCTCCGGGTCCCGTCAGTGGAGAACAGCCGCAGATGAACTCCACAAACCTAAAGGAACCAGACACACCTACAGGGACAGACACGATTCAAACGCTGCAAAACTAGAAAAACAGAAATAAAGGTTTTAAACTGAGGGATGTATCAGTTCGATGGGCTTCCTTCATCCCACCTACGTCTGAGCTGTGATCACAATAAACACTTTGACTGTCAGAAACATGTCAGCTGAGCTCTGCTCGTTCTCTGGTGTGGACTACATGAGGAACGTATGGACTGACTTTCTGTGGAGAAGGTTTAAATCCCACCGTGGTAATAGATTCATCAGACTGATCCACTAATAGAACCAGTAACTGTGTGTTTCCTCCATGAAGGACCAGATTCCTCCAGACCAGACTTTTTTATAACTTGCAAATCTAAAGTGTAAATTTCAAAAGCTTTAACAAACAACAAAACTTTTTATAACTATTTCCATTAAAACTATCAGGTGTCCAACCAGTAATAATGTCTGAATGTCTCTGAACTGTCTCCTGTCTCCATAGACTGAATATAGCCTCACTGTTCCTTAGCAACCACTGACACATCACGTCCTGATTGGCTGATGGATGCATGTTTCCACCAATAGGAAAGGGGCTGTCATGTTGTGTTTTTATCGTTGATGCTGTTTTTATTGTTGAAGCTGTTTTTGCTTTAGAGCATTTGAGGCTGGCTAGCGTCTCCGCTGCTTTTGTTTTTCACCGTTTCTCCGTGTACCAGATGTTCATCAAGATGAAGGCAATACTCAGGAAAAGGCGTGCCGTGAATTATTTATAATTATTCTAGTATTCAGTGACGCTGTGTCGACTCCACTGGGCTGATAATGTCTTTGTCTTCTATCGTCTCCGTCCGGGAGGTGTCTGCTGTCACCATGACGATGATGGATCTGGGGACAGGAACCAAAGTGGTATCTGTGAAGGCTGTCAGTCATCCAGGTCCTAGTACGTCTGGACTCCTTCTTGAAGACGTTTCACTACTCGTCCAAGTAGCGTCTTCAGGACGTCCTTCATGTTTTCCCACCTTTCAGCCAATCACAACTCAGTGTCTCAGTCTCCCTGGTCCAATTAGGATCGTAGCACTGTGTCAGTTCCTGTCAGTGGACTGATGCCTATAGAAGCCTGTGATAACCCAGTTAGAAATATCCTCCTGTCCATCCCTCCACGTGACGCCTGAGACATGTTGTTGTTTAACTTCCTGTTAGATTTAAACCTTCTCTACAGAAAGTCAGTCCATACGTTCCTCATGTACCACACCAGAGAACGAGCAGAGCTCAGCTGACATGTGTCTGACAGTCAAAGTGTTTATTGTGATCACAGCTCAGACGTAGGTGGGATGAAGCCAACGCCTGCACCAGGACCATGTGTGTTTTTACTTAATGCACGAGAGCGCACACATCCCCCCTCTCACAGAGCGCCTCCGCCACTTTAGGCCTTCTGTGCTTCTCTGCTCCATTTCTTCCTGCCAGCGCAGGGATGAAATATTAACAAGGAGGACGGCACCCTAACCCACATACTGGATCCTACGCTGCCAATTTAACTTAGGGCTTTAATAGGCACGCGAGCGGAAAGCACACACAGACACACTCTGACGCCAAGGACGTTGGTTTGGTTTCACTCTGGAATAAGATAAATCCCACAAACACACGTCCAAATATTCAGAGACTGCAGCATTCCAGCGTTTCTACGTTCAGTTTGTTCCAGCCGCCTTTAAGCCGCTGCCTTCATGGACTCGTGAGCAGCTGCTGCAGACGAGCGTCGTCCCTCCAGAGCTGCAGCGTCTCTTTGTGCAGATTGATTGAGTATAGTGTGAAGTTTTCCTATCACATGCTCATCACATAATCTGACACACTCTGAATACCTGCCATTCAATAATCAATTTACGGGCTGCCTCCCCTGCTCTCACTAACCTGCCGCCGGCTGCAGGTTCTCAGGTTTCTGCACGTTTAAAAAGCTCCGTCTCTCCCTCAGGGTCAATTACGACATTTAAAATATAATAAGACCATATTGGCAGCATGTTTTCCATAAAGTGGGGGCACTCATTAGAGGAGCGGGAGGAGGATGAGTGCAGAGAGAGGGAGAGAGATGGAGGGGGGAGGTGGTGGAGAGGGGGGAGCAAATAGGATTTGAAGCCTAGCAAAACAGGAGAGCTCTCTGGGAGAAGGGAGTTGTCACTTTTCATTAGATCCAGTCACGGGGACGAGGCCCCGGCTCGCCTCACGCCCTCGCTGCATCATTCACACCAGCAGACAGAGAGATGTGCAGCTCATTTACCTTCCTCTTCCCTTCGCTTTTCACTCTGTCCCTCATCTCCTCATCCTCCTCCACTCCTCCTCCTTTAAGGCCGTTCACCGGAGGTGCAGCAGCTTCTTATCTTTACCAGTGAGGAATTTAAAATTTAAAAAGTGTTCTGTGCATTGATCATGTCAAACACTTTCAGCATCATATTATTGAGTTAAATAATTCATGTGTGTGCCCCCCCCCCCCAGCCCCACCCTGGAGGTTATAAACCCCGTCCTCCTGCAGCCTCCTGCACAGAGACGAACAAAGAACCTGAGAGTGAAACGGATGTTTTAGTCTTTGGTTTTATTGCGTTTATGACTCAATGACCTTTTTATTTTATTTCACTTTCCTGTGTTTAGGACTAATATGAAAGAGTGGATGCATCAGTGACGTTAGTTTATTGCCATTTTAAATCCTGACCTTTAAGTTGCTTTCAAATATATGTAACCTGTTGTTCTTTTATTTTTTATCCGCCCAGCACCACTCATCCCTCAAACAAAACGATCTTGGATCCTGTGTTTGGCTGCAGACACAGATGTTCTACAGTAACTCGGCTCCATCTAAAGTTCACTCTCTTCTTTGTTGATGTTTGATCAAACATTCAGGCCTCTAAAACCTGTTCAGTGTCACTGGGAATATTTGGACTGAGCCTGTAATGCAGAACATACGGAGGTAAAAATAAATGTCCAAATAGTGTAGGACGGTACAGTGTCTCTGAATGTCCACTAGAGACCGGATTTCATTAAATATGTGGAGGCTCAGAAGAAGAATCCACCTCTACGCCCTGTTAAAGAACAGATCACATACACCAATCATCCATAACATTATGACCACTAATCCTAACATAGTGCAGGTCTAACTTGTGCGACAGGCTTTCTGAGTGTGGTGAATGTTGTTAGTGGGGGGGTCTTTGAGGGGAGGGGCCTCTGTGGATCATCCCCCAGATACTTGATCACTTTGGGATCTAGTGAATTTGGAGGACGAGTCAACACCTTGTGCTGCTCTTCATGTTTTGTTTTTTTTTAGTTGTTCCTAAAGTGTTTTTGAGGCTGCATCCTGCTGGGGAGGGTTGCTGCCATCAAGTAGTGTCATTGCTATGGGGTGGGGGGACCTGGTCTGGTCTAGGTGGGTAACATCCACATCCAAGTAACATCCACACCAATGAATACCGGGTCCAAACGTTTCTCAGCAGACACTGAATTCAAGGTGGTTTTAATGTTTTCACTTCTTCTGTGGTCATAATGTTGTGGCTGATCAGTGTAGGAAGGAGAAAAGGTGTGTCATCTGCTGACCAGCAGTCAGCCCTGCAGGTAGGTATCATTTACCGACTGTCTCCATAGAGTTGCACCAGTTTGTTTTTGGATGTGGATTCATTAGTAAATGTGTGAGTTCTGTGTTGTCTGCAGCCGAGGCTCATGGGTATCGTAGTGTGACTGCAGATATGGGAGCTGTAGTGTAATAAACACAGAATATAAATGTCTCCTCTGCCAGAAGACTGGAACCACTGGAAGGATTAGACCGTTGATCCCCTGATGATCTTTCTTTCCTCTCGCTGAAGGAAGACGTGTTTCATGGAACTTTCCGACGGCTCACGTCTATGACAGTTACTCTCTGTCAGTCACCACATTAGGCCCCGCCCCCACATGATCTGATTGGCCCAAACAGATCAGATCTTTGCAGGAGCAGAGAGAGAGGCTCCAGAACACCTTTGTTGCTGAACCAGTGTGAGGTGGGTGAGATTAGTACCCTATGTCTCTGACTGGGTGGAGGACGTAAATCCAGGTGATGCTGGTCTCATAATTAAATGCAGATGTCACTAGACTGTGACTCTGATAAGTCTGGATACTCGCTAGCATCTTTTCTCTCCATCCTCAGACATTGTCTCGTCCAGTCAGCGTCTCTGAAACCGTCCTGCAGATCAGAGTCGGTCCTGCAGAGTCGTCCACTAGGACCAGGTCTGGGTCTGGACCAGAGCAGCTCCTCTAAGTGAACACAGGCCTCCATCACCACCTGATCTCTGCATCCTCCTACAAACCTCTGATCCACAAACTGACGAAGAACCGTCCAATTTGTCTCGTTTGGTTTTAGACATTTAACAACGATTTCCGTTATCTGACTCATGGAACGTTTTTCTCTACACAACAGAAACGATGTCTGCTGTCAGCTGTAATAACGCTGTCAAAGACGGTGGCCTACTTCTGGAACCAGATACCAACACTTCTCAAGACGTGTTTCCTTCCTTCGCCCTCGTACATAAGTTGCTCTCTGTTTTCATGTGCAGAGACTCGTCGGAGCTGACTGCACATCTTCCTTCTTCTACCTCTCGCCTTTTAAAAGCCGACGCCGTCGAGGCACTTTGAGATTCAACCTACACTCCTGTTTGTTTGATCTGAGGAGACTTAACTCCCAATTAAACAGACATGAAATGAGACTAATTCAATGAGCGTGTAGCAGTGTCACATTTCACTCAGACCTAAATGAAAAGCGAGTCAGTCGACACCTACGCTCGCCTCCGTCAAACTGTCTGACGGCTGAACAAAGCCAGAGCTAATTAAAGCAATCTTCCAGAGGACGGTCGGACACTTAAATCTGCTGCTGACATGAGGACGGAGGCGGTGGAGGCGGTGGAGGTGGTGGGGGGGGAAAGAGACGTCTCGCTCGGATCAGCTGACCCGCCCCATGTAAACAGATCAGACATTCAGATAAAAATCCTCCAGGTCCATTTAAAACCCAGGAGCCTCCTCAGAATAGAAAAGAACCGGTACCGGGGGCCTGGATGGAGGGATGACAGGGAGGGAAGGGGGGGGGACACGGGGGGGGGACACAGGGTGGGGACGCGTCTCTGGAAGCTCACACATGAATAAAGTAAAGCAGCTTCATCCACGAACTCGTTCCTCTGCTGTCTGTTTCTGTTCTGACCTGAACGCAGTAACTAGAGTTTGAAGGTGGATGTTCTGATCCAGTTAAACATTAGTTCTGTGGCATCTCTAGAGCAAATCCTATAAATTAAAACTGTTCAGATAGATTTTACTGTGAAAACATACCGCACTGCAAAACCAGCGTTACTATTATGTTCGATCATCTTGTCTTAAGATAAAAATCTGCCGATGTGTTGACAGTGTGTGACAAACTCTTAAAATAAGCACAAAGTTCTCGTCTGTGAACCAAACATAAGACGTGCTTCTTTAAAGCCATAAAAGGAAGATGCTGAGCTCCGGCCTGGTGCCGGTGAGCAGGTCTCTGAGCGTAAACACTGCAGAGTGCAGTGAAGAGCCCTAAACGCTGCGTATTTACCAGCGACACGCTTCATCACATCCATCATGTTCACACATGTCGTCCTCCAGAGGACATCAGGGGAGGAGCTCCGGGACTGGACGTCTGACTGAGATCTGGAAGAGCTCATTGGTCCGGGTTCAGAAACACAGGCCCAAACCAGGACATTAGCGCCCCCATGTTTGATGGAGGGATGAGGTTCTGATGCTGGAATGCAGCGTTGGTTCATCTCCAAACACGACAGGTCTCATCTCGTCTTGTTTTGAGTCACATTTATTTAGAAATGTAAAAAATTCTGGAGGATGCAAAAGTTTTATCTATGAATTCAGTTTATGCAGTTTATTAAATAAACTACATCCATACGTATAAAAGGTAAAACATTGGTGACGTTAGCGTGAAGGTTGGACTGAGACCTGGTTCAGTGTTCGGGGTCTGGTTTTATGAATGTGTAGAACACAGAGCGCTGAGCTTTTATTTCACGCGGAGCTGAAACGCTGCAGCACATCTGAAAAGTGCTGCTGGAGCTGTGACCAGTGCAGAGTCAGACACACACAGACGACTTCCACCTGACGGAGGAAATTTAACTTGCTGTCGGAAATGTTTGATATCTCAAGGAAGCTTTTTAGAACTTTTTATTTCTGCAAGTGAGGAATTTTATTTTCTCAAAGCGAACCCAATCCTGCACTCTCACCCTCACTGGAGATGATCAGGAAACATATTCCAGTCAGAAGAGCTTGATTTCGTCCATACGTTTATGGCTCAGCTCCAACAAAAACCCAATAACAACTTTTTAAGAGCGGAAGCAAATACGGATCTGAAGCTACTTTAGTGGCTCAGGAAACAAAGTCAGTTAATTCTGCAGGGAAGTGATCATCATCCAGGCTGGGAGGAGTCCACTAAACTTTAAGATGATGACTCTGGTTCATCGGTTCCAACAGGACTCACCAGGAAACCATGACAGCACGAACTGTGACTATTCTACAGGAACAAACTAGTTCAGGTCTCTAGAAGAAAACGAGAGAGAATAACATGGACAGAGACATAAATGTCTGCAAAAGTATGACTGAAACTATTATTTGTTCATTAGGTCATTTCAGTCTGTGAGTCCTTTAGACTAAATGTTTGTGGTAACAGCTGATCCATCGGTGCGTTTACATGCACGTGAAAAAAATCGAATTATTGCCTGAATCGGACTCTAACAGGAGAATTTAAGTTCATGTAAACATGTTACTCCGATTAAAATCAGAGTTCTCATTATCTGATAGAGACGCACAGATAATGAGACTGAATCGGAGTTTCATCGCATGATGCGTGTGCGCATGCTCCACCACCGCTGCGCTGGCGCGTGACCCCGGAACAAACGCGTCCATGAAGCCGATCACAGAAGAAGAAGAAGAGAAACGGAGGCGTCTGAGGGACAGCGCGGATTTACCTGCACCAGAATTAACGCGAACATTACGTACAAGATTAAAAATGTTCTATTATCCGTCTGGTTGTTGTTTAAATGTCTGACACATGAACGACTCTAGTTTATTATATCACGTAATAGATCAACCAGAAATCGGGCCGTATTAACGTGGTATTAACCCGCTGAAAAGACACGTGTCGCCCCCTAGTGTGGAGGAGGAGAACAGTTATTAGATTTTCTCCGCTGCATGTAAACTGGGACAAGGACGTAGTCAGAAAGTAGAGTTTAGAGCAAAGCTCCATTAAACTCTACATGTAAACGCTCTGAGGGTCTAATCTGATCCCATTCAGATCAGAACCAGCTGAGTTGTGAGATGTTGGTGGTTTCCTCTCATCAGCTGATGCTCCAACATTTCTACTGGATGAAGGTCAGGACTTTGACTTGTTCCTAAACATTCATCTGGTTCTTCTGGGAGAACCACTGGTGTTCTTGGGCTCCTTGTCTGTTTCTCTTCACATTCAGCTCATGGACTCATGTCCTGACATTTTCTTTCAGAGTTCACTGGTAGAATTCACAGTTCATTGGTCCATCACTGATGAGCAGATGCAGCAGAACAGGCCCAAACCAGGACATTAGCGCCCCCATGTTTCATGGAGGGATGAGGTTCTGATGCTGGAATGCAGTGTTGGTTCATCTCCAAACATGACGATGCCTCTTTGTCTACTTTCAGAAGTTTGTGTGAAAAAGATTCACTGAATCATTTTTATGCAGAAACGTATAAAGGATGTAAAGCGTGAGGCTCCGGTGAACGTGTTTATTCAGTCGTCTGCTACTGTCTTTCTGTTTCCGGTCATTTCTGAGCTTCTAAACAAGTGTTTTTCATTCATGTGACTTTATTTGTGCATTGATTTCAGCCCTTGGAGCCGGTAAATGTCAGAAACGGGAGATCAATGTGATCTGATTGGAGCTCACCTGTTTCATTCCACCGTTAAAGTGAAGAGTCACTGGACTGAGATGCTCCAATCAATGGCTTCATCATCATCATCATCATCATCATCATAACTCCATCAGAGGGGGGGGGGGGGGGGGGGGGGGGGGCAAACGTATCGATCATTGGCTCATGATTAGAGACTAAAGGAGGGAGGAGGGAGAGAAACGGGAAACAAAAAAAAGAAAAGAGCTAGTGAACAAAACAGAGTGTGGGGGGGGGGGGGGGCTTGGGGGTGGAGTAATTCAGAGAATGCAAGACACTGCCCTCCCTCCCTCCCTCCTCCTCCTCCTCCTCCTCCTCCTCCTCCTCCTGGTGGAGCTTCATCCTTCAGCCTCGTAGCGGACATTTGGTTGGAGGACCGCGGGACGTCGGGACGTGTTCGGTCTGAGCTCCGCCGCTTTTCCAGCGGAGACGATGTGATTTCGTCCTCCTCACCTTCCTTCCTTCCTTCCTTCCTTCCTTTTTTTAACCGTCTTCATTCTTCGTCTCGTCTGGAGGGTTTTTGTTTTTCATGGTGGCAGCCGCCTTCACTTCGGCTCCGGACATTATCTCGTCTGGGTTCTTCTTCTTATTCCGTCTCACAGAATAAATCAGATCTATTTCCAGCTCCGTCCTCCCGGTAACTTTGTAGCGGAGGAGGCGGCGCGTCCCCGGCCGGAGGAGCCCAGACACGGCGCACGGCGCACGGAGCAGCGGGCAGCAGGAGCGTCCATGTCCGCTGGAGGAGCACCAGGCTCGGCTTCCAGCAGCAGCAGCAGCCGCAGAGGAAGAAGCAGGAGGAGGATTTAGGCTGAACGGGAGCAGGGACGTAAACCCGGAGGAGATTTCACGGTCAGTCCCTTCTGCTTTCCGCCCCGGCTCCGCTACTCCCCGTTACACCGCGTTACTCCCCGCTACTCCCCGTTACTCCCCGTTACTCCGCGTTATTCCGTCTTATTTAGTGTTATTCCGTGTTATTGTGTGTCGCTTCGTGTGCCCCTGGCTCCTCTCCGGCTCCACATAGAAGCCGTGTGTGGACGGTTCTTTGCGAACACTCGGGCCGGTTTGAGGTTTGAGGTTCGGTGTCTCCGGTGACACATCCGGGTCCGCTCCGGGTTCTGGACGAGATCTGCGGCAGCGGCGCAGGAGGAGGAGGAGGTGGAGGATATTTTTAGTCGGTGTCTGTGTTATTAGCTGGCTGGGGTCCTTACTTACCCACACGCCCTGCCCCCCCCCCCCCTTGGACAGCTGAAGCCCACCAGCCTCATTCCTCTGGACTCAAACCCGAACAGGTGCGTTTTAAAAAGCCAGGCCAGGACCGGCTGGACTCCAGGAGGGAAGGGCCTCCAGCACAGAATAGTCCCCGGGTTATTTTTGGCGTCCTGTGGACGTCCCCTGGCCCCTGGGTCTTGCAGGGTCTTGTTGAGTCTTGCAGGGTCTTGTTGGGTCTTGCAGGGTCTTGTTGGGTCTTGCAGGGTTCTGTAGGGTTCTGCAGAGCCCTGTAGAGAGCCTGGTCCTCAGTCAGTGACCTCCTTGTTCCTGCTGCTAGTTTCTGTGTCCTGGTTCTGTGCGAGCTCTGGTCTGGAGGTTGGTTACAGCGCTTCAAAGGGGGGGGGGGGGGGGGGGGGGGGGGGGGCAAGCGTGTCAGGTGTTGGGGGACGTCCCGGGTCCTGCCCCGGGTCCTGCCCCGGGTCCTGGTCCTGGAGGTCTCGGGGGTGCAGCGTGCCAGGCTGTGGAGGTGGAGTAGGTGCACACGCCCTCGTCGTGATTCCGCTCACGTCTGCTTTGCCATGGAGACGTTTGACAGGCTGCCGCGGTGCGGGGACGTCTCCTCGTCTCCTCGTCTCCTCTGACCTCCTCTGACTCTGGGGGGAGGAGGGGGGGCAGGAAGCAGGAACTGGTGTGTTTCTGTTGCTCCGTCTGTGAATCCGTTAATCAGATGTTAGAATAATAATAATATTAGCTCCTGGTTCAGACACTGGTCCAGTTTTAACTCACATTAAAGTGACTTCATGCTGAAATCCTGAACAGAAGCTGCCGCGGTTTGATGCGGTTTGATGCGGTTTGATGCGTGACCTTTAACCCCGGTGGCGTGAGCTCCGGGTCAGTAAATCTCTGACGCTCTCTGGTTCCTGTGTCTCAGGCTCCGTCCTGGCTTCACCACACACAGCTTTTTATTTTGATTTTATTTTAGCTGCTGACCTTTAAGATCCTGGAAGCTACGCCCGAGATGATTTACTGTGAAGAGCCCCCCCCTCACCCCACACACACACACACACACACACACACACACACACACACACACACCCTCACCCCCCCCACAGCTCTGTGTGTTGTTTATTCCTGGTCCCTGTGATCTGATGGTTTAAAGACGCTCGTCCTCTTCGTCCCACGGGCCCAGAATAAGTGAAAGGACTGGTCCCCCAGTAATGGGCAGTGTGGAGGGTTTGGAGTGGCCCCGTGGGGGCCGTCATTCTCCCTCTGAGGCCTGGAGGAGGCCGGGGGCCGGGGGCCGGGGGCTCCACCTCTTTTCCTGTTGACCTCAATGGAAGTAAATCAATACTTTGTCAGAGCTTCAGCCTGGACTCGGTTTTTATTCTCTTCTATTATACGAAGCCTTTAGTGACGTAAATCAGTCCGACCTGCAGCTGAGCACACGCTGTGTGTGTGTGAGTGTGTGTGTGTCTGTGTGTGTGTCTGTGTGTGTGTCTGTGAGTGTGTGTCTGTGTGTGTGTGTCTGTGAGTGTGTGTGTGTGTGTCTGTGTGTGTGTGTGTGGCCGGTGTTTGTTTCCGTCTGAGCCTCCACTGATCAGGACGTGTTGGTTCTTACGCTCCACCGTTAATTTGTGCATGCAGTGTGTGTGTGTGTGTGTGTGTGTGTGTGTTGTTAAGTGATGGTGAGTTCAGGGGCACGTGTTTTTTTTAGTAACCTCCATGATGTTGCCTCAGTTGATTCATATTTTTTCGATCATTTTCATTGAAATGAAACATTTAAACGTTGAGTTAGATCCAGAGGTTTTCAGGAGAAGAAAGAACGAGCTGCAGAGCTCAAAGAACCGATGGTTTGGGCTCCGGTCCAGGTTTTGGTTGATGTGGTGACAGTGGCGCAGAACTGAAGCAGTTGGGATGAAAGTGGGAACAATAATGACGACTCTTTCCTTCTGGTTGGAAACGTCAGAAACCTGCAGCAAACACAGACGTAGCGTGGCCAGTCTGCTTCTTCTTCTTCTTCGTTGGTGGTTTTCTCTGCGTGACCTGCTCATGTATGAAGAGAGTTCTGTGGGTGGAGCCTGGATCCACTGGGCCAATGGAATCACTTGGGTTGGACTTGATGTGGTGATGGACAGGATTGTTGTTCCAAACTAAGCTTAGTGTCCAAGAGTCGGATCAGTTCTGTCTCAGGGTGGATCCACATTACGGTTCCAGGTTATTCTCATCTGCCTCCAGCAGTTACTAAGAAACCTGGGTTTATACACTGAACTCATTCTCTTATTGTTACCTGCTCTTCTCTCCAGTGTACTTTACATGTACTTTAGTTTTTGTAGTTTTGTAGGTCCAAGCTCCGCCCACTAACATTGAGAGGGCGGGGTTTATGACTAGTACTGCAGTCAGCCACCAGGGGGAGCTCTACTTGCGTCATGGCGTCCACGTGTGACGACAGCAGAGTAACAGTGATGTGAGCGTGGAGGTGAATGTCGCTGGTTGGTGCAGAGATGATGAAATCCAGACTCAATGTTCTTATCAGAGGAAGTGAAGCTGTGTTGACTGCGTCCGTCTGTCTGACCCTGAACCTCCAGCGGCTGAATACGGAGCTGGAGAAAGAGCAAACATGTAAAACGGGATTAAAGGAGCAGATTAGTGTTGCATGCGGCCGCAGTAAATCACCTCATCTTGTCTTTTTCTGACGAGGCCTCGTGTGTTGGCCTGGATTTATTTCCTCCAGCTTTGGTTTCCCACAACGTCCGTCCGTCGCTTCTCTGCACGGGTTAAATATACGGAGTGGCGTTCGCCGGCTCGGCTGTGCTCCCGTGTGGTTTCCTGTGCTCGCTTGTGCATTTATCCGAGGGGGAGTCAACGGCAGCACAGCTCCTCTGAAAGGTACAAAGGTGCACTTCTCCTCAGACTGAGAGGTTTGAATGAGCATCGCTGCAGCCGTCTCTTAAGGTGATGATCAGCTTAGCTGGTGTTGGAGGCTGTTGGGTGGAGGGTCGGGAGGACAAAGACTTTTAGGAAACACAGGAACTTTTATTCCTGCACCACAGCTGAAGCTTATGTGGAATCTGCTGAGTAACTTCTGACCCTGAATGGCCCCAAGTACAGGACCCGTTCATGTGGATCCAGTGAATTCATAGTTAGAAAATAAATATGAAGCTCAATGAGCCCCTGGAGCTAAAGGTGACGACGGCTTTGGTTTCATCTGTTTTCCTGTAAACAAGATTTCCATTGAAAAGGCAGACCCCCCTCCTCCCCCCCCCACTCCTCCTTCTCCTGCTCCTCCTCCTTCTCCTCCTCCTGCTCCTCCTCCTCCTCCCTCTCCTGTCCGAGCGACTCCCTATTTCAGAAATCAATATGATCGTAAATAGGATTGAGTTGTGGTGTTATAAGAAGCCCCGTGTATCCTCTGAATGATGAGTCCTAAGTGTCTGGATTCTTGTCAGAGACCAGGATGTGTTTGGGAGGAAGGTAAAGGAAGCGTCTGCGTCGTTATCTCATCAGGAGATGAACGTTAAGCTTCTTCTAACTCAGAACAGAGGAGGCCACGAGCCACTTGTCCAGGCACATTTATCAGCACTTGAAAATGAAAACGCTTGGAGAAGCTCGCAGCCTCCAGGAGGAGTGGGAAGGGCCGGATGGTGGTGGTGGGGGCTATTTTTATCCCAAGATAACGACACAATCAGGCGTTTGGTTGATGACGTCGGCCGGCAGCAGATTGAGAAGATCTGGAGGAGAGTGGCTGGAGTTGGTCTTTCTGCTGTTGTCATGGTTTCAACGTGGTTTAAAATAGAGCCCAATAAAAATAACCAAGCAGACGGCCCGCTGCTCTGGAACCGCTCCATAACCGCTCCATAACGGGTCCATGACGGCTCCATAGCCGCTCCATGACGGCTCCATAACGGGTCCATGACGGCTCCATAACGGGTCCATGACGGGTCCATAGCCGCTCCATGACGGGTCCATGACGGCTCCATGACGGGTCCATGACGGCTCCATAACGGGTCCATGACGGCTCCATGACGGCTCCATGACGGCTCCATGACGGGTCCATGACGGCTCCATAACGGGTCCATGACGGGTCCATGACGGGCTCTGTATGAGTCAGATGTGGCTTCAGACCGGCCCCACGTTCAGGCCGGGATGATGCTGCTGCTTTAAAGCTGTGACTGAAACCTACCTCCAGGTTCCTGCAGCCGTCCCTCAGAGAAGCCTCCAGCTGCTGCTCTCACTTCAAATCACTCAGACTGGTTCCTGGAGGCATTTCACTGGGGGGGGGGGTCCTCGTGGTTAATTAGAGGCTGAAGCAAAGAGTTTGTGTCAATGTTTGTGAAAGTTCACACTGATGTGAGTGAAGTTAACTCTGGTAGATGGTTGTGAAGTGTCGCCTGCAGCTCCACTCAACACCTGTCAGCTCCAACTCCTTCACACCTCAGCTTCACAACTTCTTCTGCTATAAAGAGGTCAGAGTAAAGGAGGAATAATGGTTCATGGTGTCAGCTTTCAGAAAACCTCCACATAGTAACGTTAACCCAAAGATGCCCAGATGTTGCAGAATGTGCTGAAACTAGCGTAGTTGCAGTGGAGCTCCAGGACAGACAGGATGAGTCCGGGTGGACGTTGGTTGTCTCCTCCACAGTGAGGGACTCATGACGCCTCCCAGCAGCTGGAATAATCCTCCCTGTCCTGGCCTTGAATCCAGCGCCAGCTCTGCCACACAGCAGAAGTTTCCACTGACCGAAACGTCCTGAGATAAGTGCAGAAGGTCACGTCAGCAGGTGTCGGCAAGAAACTCAAACCTCCTATGAGACGTGACAGTGTTTCCTCTGGGCGGCTCTGCAGCTCTGAGGGTGGCAGCTTGAGCTGAGAGGGAGGTGGGCCAGGACATATGTCCACCAGGGAGACTCAGACGCCATTTTGGTTCAGGTTGACCGTCAAACTGGAGACTCTCTGGTCTCAGGTGTCGTCCTGCTCTGTCTTTACTCACAGGGTCGAAGTCTCAGCTCGGTGTGTGCGTCAGCGAACTGATGTGAGAGTAAATGTGGTGGCGGTGCTCTGATTAGTTCTGGGGCATTAGCTGCTTATCAGTGGACAGTTTCATTAGCCTCCTTGTTGTGGCTGGTTAGCCTTCTGGACATGGAGCCAGGCGGTGCTCCCAGTTACCCGGTCAACCGTGGAGGAATTCCTCCACCACGCCAGAGCCTCAGCACCGTGACACCAGCCTTAATTGTGATTCGGCCTCAGCTCCAGACTGTGACACACTGTTAAGACTTTCTCCTTCAGATACCAGCAGCAGTAGCAGTAGTAGTAGTAAAGTGATGACAGCCCTAAAAAGCCTGCGTGTTGATTCAGTCTGGACTTTACGTTCCCAGATGTCGAACCATTTGAGTTGGTTTAATCAAGCGTGGAGGAGTTTGAGCTGAAAACCTTTTATTGGGGCTGGTTTGTTACATTCCTGTAGAGCTGGAGCAGAATCTGGTCCAGCAGCAACATAACACAACAAAACCGTCTTGACAAAGCAAACATCTGTTCTCAGACCAGCTTTTATTTATTCCGAGCGCTGTGGCCTCGGACTGAAAACCTCAGGAAGTTCCAACTACAGTTTAACACAATATTAAGTGTTCGGTTAAAACGGAAACAAACCGAGCAGCTGGGCCACATTTAAAGTAATCATTGCAAAATAATGAGCATTGCACCACCGTTACCGTAGCAACTGCTCATATTTACAGGATTATATCAGCAGCTTGAAGGAACAAAGTCAGTTTAACCCAAAGAAAAGTTTGATAATGTCTGTGACTCTGACGTAGAAATCTTCCCTGGTTGGCTGCAGCGTCAATCAGCCCGTTGGGTTTGAACTTTCTAAGCTTTCTGTGTGCTGGTGTGTAGTCAGAGTGTGAGGTTGTGTGTTTCTGTGTGCTGGTGTGTAGTCAGAGTGTGAGGTTGTGTGTTGGCTCTTGTTGAAGCCTTGGAAACACACTGACATGCAGCAGCTCGTTGCTCGGGCGTCTGTAAAAGAATTCAGGCCTCACCACGACAACCAGAGCCGCCAAGCTGCACTGCTGCTGCGGTAACCATGGAGACGGTGACGAAAGCAGCTCCGTTCATTCAGGTGATGAGAAAAGATGTTTCACAAATATGTGACTGACTCAGCTTTACCTTCACACGGCCCGGCGAGGCCTCCACACAGAGGCTCGTTTGTCTCGGCTGATCCGGTTTGAGCCGTTCACACTGAGGCTCCTGCTCCTCACGTTTGTTAGGAAGAAAAATGAACAAGAGCAAAACACTTCAGAGGCTTCAGAATCACTTTATAATGCTGCTGTTCACTGATACACACTTTCATTTCTTTAAAACTTAATCATTTGTGCACATAAATGTTGTAAATGAAGGCACCGAGGAGTTGAAACAATAACTCTGTTCAGATAATCATCAGAATATTTCATGGTTCCAGTTTCTCTGCTTTCCCTTTTAAATATTTCAAACGCTGTTCTTTAAATTATTCAGCTGCTGGGATATGAATCTGTTGCTGGGTCAGAATGAGCGGAAATCAAAATGTCACGTTGGCCTCTGGAGGTTTGACAAAAACAAACCAACATTTGATTTTGAACCAGGAGAATAATCCATAATGCAGAAAAATAAAAGGTTTGAAACGAGCTCCAGGGTCCGAGAAGCAAACAAAGCTGATTTTAGTTTCCACAGGTTTATTTTAGTCCTCAGTATTTCTCTGGGCTGGGTTTAGAAAAATCAGATGTTCTGATTGAGATCGATCTCGTTTTGAAGATCTAACATCGATGCATAGTTCCGTTTTATATTTCCTGCATCCTCACGTTAGAAATGACGAGATCAGCGGATGTTTGAGGGAGATCCAGAGCTCCGACTCTGAGAGCAGCACTGGGTTTTCAAAAGGACAAGAGCTGGACTAAAGCAAAGACACAAGAAAGATGAGGAGACGATGGAGGAGACGATTAGAGGAGACGATGGAGGAGACGATGGAGGAGACGCCTCAAAGCTCTGTAGAATCTGGATGGACTCATTAAATCCTGAGTGGTGCTCAGCTCTAGTGTAGCTGGGTCTAAATGTTGCGTGTCTGTGTGTTGCGTGTTGTGTTGAATGTTGACTCAGGCAAACAGCTCCGTCTTCCACCTGGTCCTGAGCTTTTAAAGCGGCGGCGGTAAATAAATACAGCCGGCCGAGGAAATGAGAGCGGAGAGAAGCCGACGTGTTAAATCTAACAGTCAAACACCACCCGGCCGGGTGGGGTGGGGGTGGGGGGGGGGGGTATGTACATACATCACTCACATAAACACCACGTAGCCCTAAAGAAAACCTCCTCCTTCATTTCTCTCTTCATCACAAACTGAGCAGCTTTTTGGACAAAACAAGAAATTATTTATCAAATGAACAGAACCTTAAAGCTGATTTAGCTGCTGATCACAGCTCACAGTGGATGGAGGCGTTTTATGTGTGTGAAATGATTATCAGTGGGTTAGTTTACCAGCTAATCAGCCTCATCTATCAAATGAACTTCTCTGAGCCCATGTCTCCGTCCTCTGGAGGACTGAGCATCGATTACCATTCATCCGCCGCATTGACTAGCATCACGGGTTAGCGTGAAGAGCTACAGCCGGCTGCTACTGTTAGCTGACAAAACCAACGTGTCACTAAACCAATATTCAGAGGCCCCACACGGCCACAACCTTAGAACCAACAACCTTCAGGCTGTGATGCTAACGGCTGCTAACGGCTAAGTTACAGCAGAACACCTGTCAGTGCTACAACTGAATAAAATACATAAAATAAAAAAAAAGTATCTGTAAAAGCTCGTAAGTTGAGGACGTTCATGTCAGGTTGTCCCATTATTTTGTTCTCTGTGGATGTGTGTTCAGAGTTAGTCCTGGTTGTATTAGTCCTGGTTTTATTAGTCTTGGTTTTATTTGGTTTTATTAGTCCTGATTGTATTATTAGTCCTGGTTTTATTAGTCCTGGTTGTATTAGTCCTGGTTTTATTTGGTTTTATTTGTCCTGGTTTTATTAGTCCTGGTTTTATTAGTCCTGGTTTTATTTGGTTTTATTAGTCCTGGTTTTATTAGTCCTGTTTGTGTTAGTCCTGGTTTTATTAGTCCTGGTTTTATTTGGTTGTATTAGTTTTATTTGGTTTTATCAGTCCTGGTTTTATCAGTCCTGGTTTTATTAGTCCTGGTTGTATTAGTCCTGGTTGTGTTAGTCCTGGTTTTATTAGTCCTGGTTGTATTTGGTTGTGTTAGTCCTGGTTTTATTAGTCCTGGTTGTATTTGGTTGTGTTAGTCCTGGTTGTATTAGTTCTGGTTGTATTGTGGGTTGTTATTACTCCTCTGTTGAATTACTCTCTGGTTTGTGTTTTCTGGTTTGTATAAAGTCCTGGTTGTATTAGTCCTGGTTGTATTAGTCCTGGTTTTATTTGGTTTTATTAGTCCTGGTTGTGTTAGTCCTGGTTTTATTTGGTTGTGTTAGTCCTGGTTGTATTAGTCCTGGTTGTGTTAGTCCTGGTTGTATAAGTCCTGGTTGTATAAGTCCTGGTTTTGTTAGTCCTGGTTGTGTTAGTCCTGGTTGTATTAGTCCTGCTTGTATTAGTCCTGGTCTGGGTCGAGGCGGTGGAGGTGATGACCCTCTGGACCGTTCTCCTCTGAGCTAATGAATTTCCTCTCTGTGATGTATGGGTTTTTTTTTTTTAGTAAACAGTGAGACTCATTCAGCACGAATCGATGCGTGGATGACGCTGCGGAGTGAGTGGCTGCAGCGGTGCTTTGAATCGATTATATGCTTTAGTATTTTCCGGACCAGTAGAGCCTGTTGATACCTGGTTGTGCCGTGGCCAGATGTTCTGGAGCCTCGTCCTCTGGGTCGATGCAGCAGGAAGTAAACACTCGGGGAAATGTGTCACGGCTCTTGAACGCTGCTCTGAGCCTATTTGCAGATTTGTGTAACGGATCAGGATGTCGTGAGTCACCCATTCATGCAGTTTTTTTTGCTCCCACTCGTTTATCCCTGTATTCATCCACCCACCCACACACTCATCCATCCATCACGCCATTTATTCACCCCACCCATTCATCCGTCAATCTGCCTTTTTATGACGGGCAGAGTCATTCAGAGGGACGAGCGCCGGCGCCCAATGGACCCCGATGATTCACGTCCTGGAGAAGCCATCGCTGCTGTAGGATGTTCGAGTGTGGTGAACGCCGGAATATCTACAAACATACACAGACCTAACAGCATACAGCAAACCAGCAAAAACAGAAAAATGGAAAAACAGCAAAACTGGAAAAAACTCAAAAATGGGGAACATTTCTGTGACTCCATGTGCAGCTCTGGAGCAGAGGCCGGGGGGGTTTGTTTACAGAGTTGCCCCATGAAAGATCATTACAGCTTGATAAGGAGCAATAATCTTCAAGGGCAAACGGACGGCGACACAAACACCCAGAACTCTGCAGCTTCCCTCCACAGAGCGTCCGGCCAGAGCGTCAGATCTCTGCATGAAGATTAGAGCTGTTTATTGTAAGAAAAAAGACTTTTCATTGGAGGAGACTGGGAGGAAGAAGAGGTGGTTTCCTTTATTTGAGACATTAATGAAGATGTGAGAGTGACAGTGATGTTTGACTCAATGCGACTCGGATCCGGTGGATCAGGCCTTGTGTTCCAGGTCCTGGTCTGGAGCCTTTGGACCGGAGCCGAGAGCTTTGGACCTTCGTTAAATAAGGCGTCTGATTTAGTCCGGCTTCAGGATGAAGACATTCTTTAATAGGAAACGTTCTCCAGAACCTGAACATGAGCTTTACCTGATGCGTCCGTCTCTCCAGATGTGAACGTGCAGTAAATCTCATGAGCGAGCGGCGGGAGGTGTCAGCCCTCGGTTCTGCCTTCAGGTCCTGAGACATGGGGAGGATCTGCTGTCCTCCTCAAACCAGGTGCTGTGGCTCCTGCTCGGAGCCGGGTCTGTAATCAGCGCCGCTCGGCTGGAATGATGTGAATTCTGTTTGAAGACGAGCGACTCTCAACCTTCTGGACTGAGCTCGTTCTTCGTTTGTTGCTTCGGGACCAAACCTAATTTTCCTCGGCGAGCGTGTGAGCTTTGATAAAAGCTCAGGATGAGCAGCACATCTAATGTTGTTTCTCCACACAATAGAATTATTAAAGGACAACCCTTAGGTTCAGTTCTTCTCTGCTCCGCTTCCAAACAGAGACAAAAGGCAGACGGTGCAGCTCCGGGTTCGTTCTCGTCTTTGAACTTCACTAATTCATCAGCAGCTTCGTTGTTATTCTGAGACACGGGTGGATTCAGGAGCACGGCCAACGCAGCCATTGTTTGCTCGGTGCTATCGGAGGGTACAGGACTGCACTTTAAAAGACTGTCCCCCACTGGAGAGGGGGAGACAGGGGGAGTCATTAGGGTGGAGGGGAGAGCAGCTATCTGCCTCCTCTCCCTGCAGACTGTGAATGAACATGCGTGTTCATGCAGGCCTGAGCTGGTTAACATGGTGCTACAGTAAATAGCGGTGTTGTCCCGGGTCTGCAGGAAGTCTCCCCACGCTCCGGCTCTTCGCTCAGACTACAGATGAACTCAGCTCCTCTCTCTCTGCTGCCGTTCATCGAGTCTGAGGCGTCTCAGAGAGCGAATCTACTCGTCCTCTGACTTCTGCTCTGCTCACCAGCTTCATGCACGACGTCGTTTATTCACGGTTCACATCTACTCTCTAAACGACGTCCATGCAAGGAACCGCATTTTAAACTCATTAACTCATTTAAACAAGTCTGATGCTAACGTGCTAAATATTATAGCTGCTAAACCCGTGTGTTTGTTGTGGTCACATCATTTCCTCAGCATCTCATGAGCCTTTTAAATCTCTGGATATTCTGCCTCAAACCTCCAATCTTTCACTCACTCACTGCCTCCTCCTCCTCCTTCTCCTCCTCCTGCTCCTCCTCCTCTGCCTCCTCCTCCTCCTCCTCCTCTTTCATTTTATCAGTTTGTGTTCAGATAACACGGCTGCGCCGTCGCCTTGTTAATCTGCAGAAATATCACTTTTTAATGGACTCATTATCATCAAAGGGAATTTTTTTGTGCTTCACACAGAAAGTACGAGAAGTATTTGGACCAAAGACCAAATAATTGACGGAGACGTAGAAACGTGAACTCTCTGACCTTCCTTTGTGAGTTCTGTGTTAACCCGTGTTCTGTGCTTGGCTCTTAACATTTCTCCTCTGTTGCTCAGCGTGGATGTGGATGTGGATGTGGTGGTAGTGTTTCCCGTCTTTCCTGACTGGAGCTGGTTTATAACAAGGAACGACTTCATGATTCAAATTTAAAGGATTCAACATTAATTTCGATTCTTTTTAAACACACACTGTTTCCTGCAGGAATCTGGTCTGAAATACTGAACACATGAAACAGATCCAGAACAGAACCAGATTCATCATGACTGAATTTAAAAACTATGAAGCTACTTTTAAAATATTACAAATCCCTGAAAACTGTTGGTTTCTGTTGGAAGTAAAACAGTTTATAAAATAATAAATTCAAATCAAAATCAGAAGCAGAATCAACAGTTTCGTTTGACATTTACCCAAATCCCTTAATGGCTGAGCAACGTTCAGGTGTTAAACTAAACTGTTCTGATAAATATTAGCTGTGTCTCCCTCCGTTGCTCTGTGATAAATATAGCTGACAGCAGTGAGGTGTGGGGGGGGCGTCTTTAAAAAAGAAAAGCTCCACGGAGCTGGAGGTCACTTTGCTGGAGGGTGTAGCGCTATCAGCTGTAGCCGCTGTTATCGCAGAGATAAAGAAGGAAGATACCGAGCGTCCGACCACGACAAACACGTGAAGGAAATGTCAGCGCCCGGTGACCTGCTGACTGCTGGTCCATTATAATATATATAAATATAACACAACGTAAAGAATATACAAAGATCACTCTGTGATTCACTGACATGTTACATCCACCTAAATATAACGAATGGATTTAATATAGAAAATGCATTGATATAAAATCAATCAGCCGCAACAATAAAGGCAACGTATGTGTAGTAGTAGTAGTAATAGTAGTAGTAGATAGTAGTAGTAGTAGTAGTAGAAGTAGTAGTAGTAGCAGTAGTAGTAGTAGTAGTTTGGACTTGACAAGTTGTGAAGCACAGACTCTGGAGGACGGTCATTCTGAAAGTGGAACACAAGTGCATTGTGGGATACGTCCTCACTAGTTGCCTCCTGTTGTGTCCTCGATAAAAAGGACAATTCAAGAACTCATTTATTTGAATTTGAACCAGAGGGAACAGACGAGGACCCTCTTCCTGCTCCTCTTCTTCTTCTTCTGTGGTGTTAATGGTGGATGTGACCTCCTTGTGATCAGATCACTGGACTGAAGGTCCGAGGAGGTTTAATGACTCGTCCACGTGTGTCTGATAATAATAACACACATGTAGCTCAGAGTTCAGATGAAGGCGTGTGCTGCTCCTGTATTTATAACTCCAGATAGGACGGACCCACAGATGAGAACTGATGACCTGCGTCGCCAGGAGACAGGAGGAGACGGGAGGAGACGGGAGGAGACGGGAGGAGACGGGGGGAGACGGGAGGAGACGGGAGGAGACGGGGGGAGATGCCTATCGCTGCAGACGCATCACACAAACACACAAACGCACAAACACACAAGCCCCTGACAGACAGACAGCGTAGAGGAGTCTGAGGAGGGAACATGCCGCTCACACACATGTGCTCGTGGCTGCAGCACTAATCCAGGTCAGAGCTGTGGTATTATCTGATGTGTACCTGCACATAGCTGACCCAGATCAGGAGGAGGCGCGAGGCGAGTCTGCAGCGAGCAGCTAAACGCAGCCGTTCTACCTCCACACGGTGCTTTCATTAAGGTGGTGGTTAGTAGGGCTGGAATGACGTCTGCTTTTATTTGGAAAGTCGACTCATATGTGGCTGTAGAAAGGAATGAAATCTATGTTCTTGACCTGAATAATTGTTGGAGCATCAGAATAAGCTACTGAGGATTTTCTGAAAGGTTATTGAAGCTTGAACACGAGCTTCTGCCGACCACGTCATGAACACCATCAGTGTCTCAGCTCCACCATCATAACTTCCATCTCTCACACGGTGCATTCACTGACATCAAGGACAAAAACACGCTCTACAGCCACAGTTAACAGAACACATGAACTGTGCCCTGCAGATGTGTTTGGTCTGTGTATGAATCTGCACCATCAGCAGCCTGTTGGTAGATGGATAGTGGAGCAGGTGTTTCTCTGAAGCTAAAGCTCTAATAACTTTATCAAACAGTTGATGTGCAGCCTCCTCCTCTCTCTTGGTGAAGGTGTTAATGACTGGATGTTCTCCTGCTAGCGTTAGCCTTAGCATGTCTGTAGTACTTTAGTCAGAGTTCAGGACTGACATGTCCCAGTAGTGTGGACAGTGACCCCCTGGTCTCCTCACCTGTCTTCTAGGAGGCGGCCATGTTGGTATTGTCATGTGACTAGTCGACTTAGCTGTTAGCTAACATTAAGTATGAACAGTTTTGTGTTTAAATCATCTGACATTCAGTATTTAGTAAATGATTTGTTGAAAAGTTGTAGTAAATCAACCAAATGAAGAAGAAGTGCTGAGATTATTTCATCTGAAAGGAGACACTGCTGTAAACTCCCACTCTGAGTCCTACGGTTGTGAAATGATTCATGATGTAAAAATAAAGCGTGTGAGCTCACTGGTTAGTCTGAAATAGAGTCTGGATGCAGAGTGTGTTGAGCTCTGACTGACTGCAGCATATTTCAGCCTCTCACCTCTAAGAATAGTCCGTGTTGGGGTGTTTGCTCCTGTCTGAGCTGCCGCTGGCGCCTGGAGAGGAAAAGTTCATGGAAGCGTCAGATTATAGAGCCCAGATTAGCCGAGCGGAGGGAGGTGGGAGGGGGTTCGAGGTGTAACGGGTTAGGGTCAGGTCTCTGCCGGCTGTCACTTTCAGTCACTAGCAGTCGCAGCCAGCTGTCTGTCCAACACACAACCATATGTGAGCAGATGTCTCTTAGCTGGTGGTCTCAGTAGGACCAGGTTCAGGAGCGGTGAGGCCCCCGTTAGCATCAACACCCACCTCCTTTTAGATGCGTTTTAGTTTTAGTTTCTCCACACTCACTCTCTGTAGATTCATAAAATGGGTTATTTTTAAATGGACTTCCTGCTGTGTCTTTATTCATTTGTCACATATTTTTGTTTTTTAACTCCATTTATAGCTACGGTGTTAAGATCCTTCCCGTCCTGGTTGGGCCCCGGCCTAGTAGAGCAGGTTGTTCATGGACCACATGATGACGCGTCCTGGGACAAACCACTGAACCCCAGGTCTCTTGACACTTCGTCCTCCCATGTAAATCTTAATATGATGGATAAAAGCTACCGAGACCAAACTATGTGACCCCGAACAGCCCAGATACCTGGACGTGTTCTCGCCCCGCGTGTTTTATCCAAAGAGCCTTCGTCCTCCAGACTCTTCTACTTCTGAAGTCCAGAGTTAACATTGTCGGTACTGGTCACCAGCTCAGTGCTGATGTCTTCACCGTCCCTCTGGAGTCCTGGCTTGTCCTCGTGGTCCAAAACTGTCCTCACAAGAGACTCAGAGGTTTATCACAAAGATAAGAAGCCCTGAAGACGCGTCTGGAGCAGGACGAGATGAGTTTGTCCTGAGCAGACGACGAGCTGAGAAACAGGAGGCTGAGATTTAATTACTCGTTCTACCTACACATTCTTTAGCTGTAATTACCCCCCCCCCCATCTCTCTCTGTGTGACTGTTAATTCTTTCATGTTTCATTTTTGCAGCTATTGCAGTCTTATAATTAGCCTGCAGACGTCCACAGAGCTCCAGCGTATCGTCCCCCCATGAGCTCTTACAATCAAAGTGGACAAAGTGTTTCTCTGTGTTTCACTAAAGAACCGCAGTTCCCATGATTCCACCCTGCTGCTTTCATTTTTGTTTTTCTATGTTTCAAATGCTCACATGGAGGAAGTGGAGTTCTAAGGAAGTTCAGGAGGATCAGCACTGGTCCATGAGGACAGTATTATCAGAGGGAGGGGGGAGCATGTCTTCTTTAAAGTCCTAGTCGAAGCAAAGAGGACACAGTGGTGGATGTTTACATGCTCCATCGGGCTGGACTGGGTGGGACGGGGCCATGTTGGGGTGGGACGGGGCCATGTGGCTGTGGATGATCCTGTTTTCCGTGGGAGGATTATTTGCTGGATAAGGATCTTGTTTTGGGAGATAATAAATATCGCTGCAGAGCGTCTGTCTGTGTAACTCTAGAATCCAGACTCTGTTTTGTATTTTTTTGGGAGAAAGCTGGGGGGTCCGGAAGCAGCAGCCACACCTACAGCGTGTCAGGACCCAGCTTGTAGCAGGTCTTTCTCTGCGTCTGTTCTGACTCTGATGCATATGCATCCACATCTGTCCTCAGCCTCTGCAGGGTGGATGTAAGACCCGCCATCACTTTCAAGCCAGATCATATTTACCTCTGAGCCCCGCCCGTCTGCCGCCTCCTCGTCCTTCTGTCGTGGGTTTTGTTTTTTGAGGCAGGTTCACATCTGCTTCCAGCCGTCCATCACGCCCCCCCCCCCCCTCCGTCGAGGAGCGGCCGGACGTCTCCCTGGGAGCCGTCGTTCTTCTCCGTCAGATCATGTAGCTGTTTCTCTGAATCCTGTTTTTTGTTCCGTGCGTGGACTCTTCTGTTCCTGGCCTGTGGCGTCAGGCAGCATTTGATGGGAACGGTTTTTGTCTCGGCTGCTTTGTAGGATGAACGTGTTAGAGGACGTCTTCTGAAAGCTGAAGACTGAGCAGTGTCTTCTCTGACTTACACTTACATGCAGATCAGTTCCATCAACAAACTTATTCTGAAGGAAAGTCATTTTCCACTGAGTCAGAGCTTCGTTCCACGACGTCTCCTGGATCTTCTTGTTACTAATCTCAGTGCGATGACGTGATTCGAGTCAGGGTTTAAAAAGTCTGAGAAGAGCTGGACAAAAGTAACAACGTCATAAAAGATGAGAAACTGGAGGGAGAAGATGCAGCAGACGCCACCAAACCTCTGGACGCAGGAGGAGTTTGAAGTAAAATGATTTAGAAACTGAAATATCTGGAAATGAAACGTTACGTCGTGATGCCTCGGCCCCTTTAGAGCCTGTTTCAGCAGCTTTGTCTTTATTTCCAATCAAAAATATATTTCTTTCAAATTTTCAGAATGAATGTAGGAAAGTTCGTTCTTCCTAAGCTAAAGTTCCTTCGCTTTTTCTGTGAATATCTTTAAGGAAGTAAAGTAGTCAAATAATCATTCAGTCATTTTAAAACCCTAAATGTTCCAACTGTTTTCATCACTGTTTATTTTAAATGATGTGAATCAGTGAATAGAAACATCTGCATTGGTTTGACCAACGAAAACGATTCTTTTTCGTTCATGTGATTTTGAAGAAGGCGGTTGGAAGCTTGGTTCGCCCCCCGCCGCCTCGCCCCCTCGCCCCCTCGCCCCCCGCCCCCCGCCCCCCGCCCCCTCGCCCCCCCCCCCTCGCCCATCGCCCCCCGCCCATCGCCCAGCGCCGCTTTGCCCGGGTGGGTCTCTGCGTCGGGCTCGATTGCGTTTGTTCGGCTGCGTTGTTTCGCGGTGGAGCTGCAGCCTCGTCCTCCAGCTGCATCCAGATAATTGTGAATGTAATTACGAGTGGGAGTGCAGATTAATCTGAATCGGTTTTAAAGCAGGTTTTGGAGGCGGTGCGGATTGTTCCGAGGTCGCAGGTTTTCTTCAAGACGCTTTTGTTCTGAAATCCGTCCCTAAGTATCTGATAATCAGGTTTGAATTAGCACAGAGACACACTCGTCCCTCTGTCTGTCTCCCACACATCGTACCAGCGGACAAAGCAGACTTCTCACGTCCTCACACCAGAACAGTAATCTCCATCTGTTTACACCACACATTAGAGCCGGATAAAGACCTGAACGCTGCTGATCTCCAGCTAAATATCTAAATCTCACGGTGAAGGTAGAACAGGCTGATCCTCCGGCAGTCAGCAGGGAAATCCCGTGAGCTGCTGCTGCGTCTGGGTGGGACAGTGGTGATATTTGCTCGGCGTCAGTGTCGGCTGTCGGTCTGGGACCATTTTTAGAAAAACTCTCTGCACCAATAATAGAAGCATCAGCTGTGACTTTGGAGGATTTAAAGGTGACGGGAGGAGAGGCTGGAGGGGGCGAGCTGAGATCTAAAAGCGCCAGTGAAGTGCTGACGAGATGATCAGGATGGTCCGTGTCTGTGATTAGCTCCCGTGGGCCAGTAATTGGCCCCTGAGTGGTTTTCTGTGTCTCATCGTTCTCATTGGTCGAGAGGATTCCAGCTAAAAGAATTCTTCTGCAGGTTTAGATCAGCTCTGTTACACGCTGGGAAATAAAGCTGAACTTTAGCTTATCTTCAAACTTTGATTCATTGTTAAAGCTTTTCTTTAACCCGACATGTGTCCAGAGCATCAAAGAAAGTCTCTTCGTTTCCGGTTCAGTTTAGGTAAATGTCAGTAGCTGTGAAACAGAAGACGTATTTAATGAAGTCCAGCTGCTCCGTGTTTCCACTGAACGGTGTTTAGTGAATGAGCTGCAGCTCTGCTGATAATAATCTAATGATAGTAATAATAACTCTCTTTGAGGAAGACGGATTCAGAGGAACTGGTCACATGACGCCTGCATCATCACCATGGAAACGTGTTTGAACTTTAGAGATGAACTTTTATATGGATGCGTCTGAAAAAACCTCCAAGTGTTGGGACGTGACTTCAGTCATGTTGACTCGACGGTTTGAGCCAAAAAACGAAAGAAAAAGAAAAGAACCATCCTCCATTAACCTACATATATAGATCCTCTCTGTCACAGTCTTCACTGTGATCTGTGTCTGATGACAAAGGATCATCTCCCTGATTCCCTCTTTCTTTTTAGCCTATATATATCTCCACCCTCCTCCCTCCACCCTCCAGCCTCCACCCCACCGGCTCGATGGCTCCAACATGAAGTGGAGACGGGAACTCCAGAGTTACAGAAATAGAAGCTGAGTCAGACCAGAGGAGAGGACGCCTGGTTGATGATCTGTGGCTGAGGAGCAGCCTCCACTCGTCCCTTCGTCCTCGTTGGTGGGGACATGAAGTCCTTGTGGTCTGCAGCCGTTACGTCTTTATGTGGAGGAACGACTGGAATAGGACACAAAAACATTTTCATAACGCAAAAATAGATAAATATAAGACACATTTAAAGAGATAAAGATCTAAGTAATCTGAGATAAAGGAACGTGACTTCATCCTTCGTCTTTTATGAATCTGAATCTTCCTCGTTCGTTCCTGTTCTGTTCATGTTCCTCCTTTGCGGTTTTGCGGCGCTGCTTCGTGTCTCTTAGCTACATGATGCTGTTTTCTAGAAAACAATGAAGCTCCAGGATTCTTGTTTTTCTCTGTTTTCAGAAAAATCCTTGGCAGTGACTCGTGTGAGAACCTTTAGTCTCTGTGGCTGAAAATAAATCAGCCGGGCGTGCAGCCAGTTATGAAGCTTTAAGACCAGACATTAGCTCGCTCCCTAAACAGAAAACTACAACCACGTTGTTTCTAATAAATTCTATTTACACATTGCAGATTAGTTTCACCAGATATAATCTTTAACAGCTTCTCAGTGCGAAATAAAAACCAGTTCAGTACAAACCGATCAGTTAACGCAGTGAAAATAAACTCAGTGATTTTCTGTCCCTTTGGAGTCGGTACGTCCCAGCGTCTGTGAACACAACATGACAACGATTTCACCGACACACAAACATGAGACAGAGAAACAAACTGTGTTTGACAAACGTCCTGTGACGTCTTTTCTGAGTTCTGCAGAGACTCTGGATCAGAACAACCAAAGCTCTTACATGGTGGCTGTTAGTAACTGCAGGACGGTAACCCTAACGACAGCCGGAGAAGAAGATTCCTGGTCTCGTCTCTCATTGACAGCTTCTCTTTCCATGCACTGGACGGACTGATAGGGACAGACAGGACAGAAAAAGGAAGGAGGACAAACGGTCTCGAAGGTTTTGGAGATCTGAGGGAGAAGGTGTGAATGAAACCCTGGAGGAGGAAGTGTTCTATAAGACAACCTGAGACAGAAGCAATGAAAGAATTAAAAAGAGAAAACAGTCACAGACTTTCACAGGGATGAAAAACTTTCTTCTTGGCCCGTGGATGAATGGGGGGGGGGGGGGGGTTGTTGCTGTTGTTGCCAGAAACGTCCTGCGGTGATTTGACTTCTACGCCTTCATTAGGTCAGGACCATGTGTAGCAGGATCTTCTGGTATCAGAAGATTCTTTGGGTTCGTTGTTGTTTCCCTGTTTTTCTGCTGGTCAAAGGTTTTAGCCAGTTCTCGTAGTGACGGACACGAGGAAGTGAAAGGCAGAGAGAGAGCGTTCAGGGCTCTGGACTTCATTTCTACTTAAGCATGTACGACCTGCGAGCAGCAGAGAGCGAAGCCGCCAGCGGAGAAACCTCGTTAAAAAACGTTGAAAGTGGAGAAAAAGTCGTAACTTTAGTTATTGTGACGAAGTCGGCTATGCTAATTTATTAAATGTAAACTGCCATAGACGTATGCTAAATGTGTTAGCATGTAGTTCTTGCGGCTCGTGATGAAAAAGTAAAGTTCCTGTGGAAGGTGAGACGCGTCAAGGACGAGGCGGCAGCAACAAAGAGTCTTTTCAGTCGGTGAAAGCTGCTTGGGAGGCCCAGTGTTGTTGTTGTTGCCAGAAACGTCCTGCAGTGATTTCACTTTCTCCAGCGGGCATCTGCTACAGGGCAAAGCGAGACACAGCGGGGGTCTCTCACTTTCCCTCTTTTTACTCTTTCACTCTTTCTTCCTGCCTCCGTCCATCTCTCTGTGAGCGAAAGCCCTCGGGGGAAATCATTTGTGTTGTGGTGCATGGAGGGATCCTCTCCTCCGTGAAAGAGCTGGATGAATAACAAACCTCAGAGTTCAGCCCTGACAATGGACACACACACAGACACACACCTACACACAGCCTCCGTTTGACCCGTCCCACAATAGAGAAGCATGCATTCATTAGGGAGAAGGCTTCCACTGGTCCTCCATTGTTGGCTAATCCCAGCTCCCACCGTATATCACCTCCACCTCCCCCTCATCCACCCATCCGCTCACTCTTTCATTCTGCAGCTCAAGTCTCTGAATAACCTCCTACACGCTGACATTTCCACAGCCAGGCCCAACTCCTGATTGACTTTTGATTGAGTGTTTGAGGCGTTCTGAGTTTTGAGGTTTGTCTGAGCACGTTGAAGGAAGCGAAGTCTAACCTCCTGCCTTCTTTGTCTCCTCACAGATCTGGAAGGTGAACAATGGGGCTCCTGAACCTCTGAGGGGGCGAGCGACAAAAGGTCCGAGGGGGAAGAGGAAGAATAAAGCCGAGCGAGTGAGGACAAAAGAGGAGGAGGAGGCGGAACAGAAGGAGGAGGGGAGATTCCTGCTCGGCGTGGGTGGAGACGGAGAAGGAGGGATTTGCTCTATCTGCCGGGGGTGTGCATGCTCACCCCTAATTCGCCCCCTCCCACTTGGACGTCCTCCTTTTTATTTTTTGTTGGTGCGTCGGCGACGGGCCCGGCCGGAGGCGGAGAATGCTTGGTGAGATGGGTGCGTGGAGGCTCGGGGGGAGCAGGGGCCTGGACGTGAGACTACCCAGGACTAGAGTCTGGCTGCTGGGCCTCCTCCTCCTGGCTGCCACGGCCGCGGAGGTGGAGGTCGACATGATGGGCGACATGGCGTTCATGGAGGCCGGCGGGGAAATGGAGAGAGGCGGCGGTGAGCTGGAGGCGTCCATGCGCTCTTCGCTCCTTCAGGACTTCCAGGAAGTGACGGAGGAGATGCAGTCGATGGATGCGGTCGACAGGAGGAAGGCGGAGGCGGAGGAGGTGGTGACGGCGGCGGAGGCCACGCCCACGGCCTTCCCAGACTCCTCTGCGGTGGTGGGCCGGATTTTCCAGATGAAGGTGCCAAACAAGATGGAGGACGTTTACCTGGGAGACATCGTCAAGGTGAGAAGCAGCATTCATGGCCTCCACGTTTAAAACAGACGAGCTGAAACCGATGCTGATATTAAAGAATTCAGAGATCTGACATATCGGCTGATTAAATACCTGCTTTAGGTGTTTCACACACTTGTTACAGAAGATTTTACTATTTTCAAATACTTTATTGTCTGAACTTGTGAAGAACGAGCAGCATGTGAACGTTTGGACATAAAATGAATCCAGATAAAGGCTAAATATTAACGCTCGTTCCTCCTCAGCGCCATGAGTTAAGAACACACACACTGAAAGTAAATACAACTAACAACGTGCTATGCTAACTAGCTAATAAGCTGCCTGAGTGAGTGTAATGTTACTGTGAGGTCCTGTCACGTTACTGTTACTGACTCCGTTAAAGTCTCAGGTAAAGTATTTACGCTAGTTAGCCTAGCGTTAGCCTAGCGTTAGCCTGGTTTTAGCCATGACTGACTGGGATACAGTGACCATCGAGGTGATATTTGAGCGTTAAGGACAGAAATGAAGCAGAAGTTACAGAAGCAGTGAAAAATAAACGATGACGACGATTATTAAATTAGTCAGCGACAGTTTTGACTTGATTTGGTTTTAATCGTGACTAACGGATAAACTTGGCTTGCTGTGTGAATAGTTTGGTGTCTTTTTAAATCTCTCAGCTGATACTTTCTCACTGTTTGTTCATGTTGTGTAATATTGTGTAACAATGTGTCGTTTCATGGGTGATGAGCTTCATAAACTGAACCTTTAAAGCTCCAGTAGAATCAGATGATGGTGATTGGTCCTTTTCTCATTCATTCATTCACTCACTCATTCACTCATTCACTCTCTCCAGGCTAAACCTTTATATCTGTCCCTCTCTCTCTCCTCCTCCTCCTCCTCCTCCTCTTTTAAACCCTCTATCTTCTCCTTTTATCTCCCCGTCACATTCCTTTCATTCATACCCTGCCCCCCCCTCCAGCTCCATCCCTCCATCGCTTTTTAAGTCCTATCTTTCTTCTTCCACCCGTCACATCCCATCAGATCTGATCTGATATGACCCCCCCTCACATTTTCTCCACTAGTTGTTTTCATATTTAACGTCCTGCTTTATTTCATCTTCTGTCAGTCTTTATTTTTAGACTCTGACCTCCATCTTCTCTCCATCATCACCTCCTCCTCCTCCTCCTTTACTCCACCTTTCTCTATATTTGCTGTGTTTCCCAATAATAATATATTATTAGAATATTAAAGCAAATAGGAGCTGACAGCCAGTCCCCCCCCCCTTAAAGAAGGAAGGAGCAGATGAGGAGGTGTGCCCCCCCCCCCCTTAGATGAGGAGGTCCTAAAAGGTCACAGCTGAGAACCAGGAAATGATTCCAGGACTTCTCTTCATCCTCTATTACACTTCGTTCTCCTCCCTCCTCCCTCCCTCCCTCCCTCCCTCCTCCTCCTCCTCCTCAGATATGACCCCCCCCACTTGGACGCCCCCCCCCCAGATATCTTGGAAGGTCGGTGCACAAGGTTTCAGAGCGAAAGGCCAAATCAATTTCAGAGCTCGCTGCCGCTCTCATACTAATGGGCTTTTCTTATGAAAATGTGCCAGAGTCTGAGAGGCCTCCAGCTCCGTGACGGCCCGTCTGCTCGCTCACCTTTTCATCTGGGCCCCCCCCCCAACCCCACTGGAATTTATCCATTCATACAGCGTCTATGTGAGGAGGGGGAGGAGGAGGAGGGGGGGAGGGGTCTGATCTGAAAACACACGTATCTAAAAACCTTGAGCTCCGTCACTGAGTCTGTTTCACATTCAGGAAGAAGAAGTTCTGTTCATGTTCCTCTGATCTGGAGGTGAATGTCCTAGCGTTGGTTCCTGTAGCTTCTCTGGAGTCGACTGGATCCAGTGAATGTTTCTTCCAGTCAGAGTTAATGTGGAGAGAGGAGCTCGTACCTCGTGTTCTCTGCTCCACAAATGTTCTGGTCATAAACTCCCTAAATCTCTGGAAACTTTCCTCTTCTTCTAAACGTGGCGGCGTCGGTGTTTGTTTGTCTGCAGCCTTTGACCTGAGTGGCTCTGATTCTGTTTAGATCATCTCCTACTAACATCCACCTCCATCACTGCACGGACTCTTTCTGGTCGGACTCAGGATTCTAATCATTCTTCTGATTCTTAAATCTTTTCCTTGGACTCGTTTCTGAACCGTTTGGGGACAGAAATGATTTGTTCTTGTCTTTGGAGGAGACAGTTCGTGGCAGGTGACGCTAAACTTTTCTGGTGGGTGTGAAGGTTGAAGCCTCAGAGCTGCTCTCATTAATAGAAGAGTCTCTCTGGCCAACGGATGAGAACCATCCCAAGCCTCATTACCACAATTACCAGCGCGACCAGCTGATCGGCTGCTGGGCAGGAAAACTCTTTGTGCCTCTGGAGTCCAGCAGCGTGTGGTTGAGTGGATGTTTCTCTGTTTGCCTTCGAGCGCATGTTGTAAATTCCTTTGTTATATTAATGTTTTGATGTCGGCTAACGCGACGCTAATTACTCTCTGGAAGCTCAACATGTAAAAAGCCCCCGAAGCGGAAAAAACCCTGGAGAAGACGTTTATTTGGTCAAACTGGAGTCGAGATATCAGAGAGAAAGAATGAGACACACGAAGGTTTTACAGAAATCGATTCCAACTGATCTCGAGTTGAAAGAGACGACATTGATCCGTAAAATCCTGTTTGGTCTGTGATCGACAACGAGATCAAATCCTGAGAGAAGCTGAAAGAAACGGTCGGACCTGAGAGATTTATTATGATGCTACACGGACACTATGAAAACACGGTAGGACAGACTTCATTATCACTGTACATCTCAGCATGTAAGGAAACTGGAGAGAACAGGAAGAAGAACGGGAAGAAGAATGGAGAAGGACAAGGAGGAAGAAGAATGGGAAGAAGAAGAACAGGAAGAAGAACGGGAAGAAGAACGGGAAGAAGGACGCCTCTAGACATAAATGAAGCCTCTGGTTGGGTTGTTAGACGTTCCGCCATCTTGGAAATTGAGTTGATTTATATCTGGACTTTAAGTTTGAAGAAGACGAGTCAGCGTTCGTTAGTGTTTCATTTATTCAGAGTTCAAACTGATCTTCATTCATAGAATCCTAAAAGTGTGAGATTGGTTTTGTGAATCCAGAGTGAGTCAGTGAGATCAGAGGACGATTTAAAAAGTCTGAGGACGGGAACCTAAACCATGATGAACTGACTCAGATTCAGAGTCGGATCAGATGTGACACCCGGTCTGATGTGAACGGTGAAGTGAGGAGTTGGTTCTTTAGGACTCGTTGTTGCTGTTGTTCTGAGTCCTGATGAGAATGTAAAGACTTAAAGGAAATGGTTCATAGGAACCAGCTGATAGATCCTCTCACCATCATCTTTCAGCTCCTCACTCCATCATTTTCTCCTCCTCCTTGACCTCCTTCCAGGTTTTCTTTCTGTCTCTTTAAGGTTCCGATGACAAACCCCCTTTTGAAGCGTTGTGACTCCGGAGCCTGTTGTTGGTTTTAAAGCAGCCTTTGTGCAGACGGGCTCAGCCCCCGTGGCTCTGGAGCCGCTAGCTGGCAGGACGGGAGTGGAAAACTGGTACGAGGGGGAGGAGGAGGCGACCCGAAGATAAAAACACACCAGAACATATGAGTCACTGGAGCTGTGAGCTAGCGCGCTGGCTCCAGGGCCGCGGTGGCCATGTTGCTATGTAATTAAGCATCCAGCAGGAGAAGCCTTTTGATTCATATGTTCCAAATTATACGCTCCCACGGCTCCATTCATGACTTGGTGATCTTTACTCTGAGCGGGCTGGGGGGGGCTGGGGGGGGCCGAGGTGGGGGGGCTGAACGTGAGCTGGGTCCCGTTTCAGGGCTTTGACCTTTAGCTCGTTTGTCGAAGCAGAAGGAGCGAAACTCAACATATTTGATGATGAATGTTTAGTTTCCGTGCCTCCTTTGGTGTTTTGGTGTGTCCTCCCGTTGCCTAGCAACCCCAGGTCTTGGACCAGGGCCCGGATGTTTGGTCCCGGCCCAGAGGGGGGGGCGGAGCCGCAGCGTTTCATTGGTTCTCCGGGCTGAGTGAACCAGAACCATGTTTGGTAGCAGATTATACTTAGAACCAGGCTGCAGGTCAGAGGTCATTAAACACATCCTGACCCTCTGCCCCAGTGCATTGTGGGACATTTGTTCCACTGTTTTACTGTGTGGAGGCTCAAGACATGAGACACAGTGAAGACTTAATAAAGACGATGTAATGGGACAGACTTTCTGTCTCTTTTCTTTCTTTATTTCCTGTTCCAACACACTTTTAAAGGAACATCTTCATTGTTCGAACATCTTGGATTTTATTCTGATTTCAGTTTAATCTCGGTTCCTTTAGAAACATTTGATTTGAAACTGTTTCTCCTCCATCTTCTCTCTTTTTAAGTCAGAGCTTCTGTCCTGTTCTGGATCTAAACATTTGTCTCCAGAGGACGAAGTTTATGAATCGAGACCCCCCCCCATGTGTCTCCATCCCTCCTCTCTCTCCACATCTGTCCTGGGCCGTTGTTTCCTCTCTGCTTTATTTCCTCCTCCAGTCCAGAGCAGCAGGACGTCTCCTCTCTTACCCTCCACTCGTCCTTGTTATAACTAAACACACACACACACACACACACACACACACACACACACCTCCTCTACAGCCTCCCTGTTTGATTCACACCTCCTCCTCCTCCTCCTCCTCCTCCTCCTGGTCAACAACATCTGTCTCCTCCTCCTCCTTGACTCTCTCCTGCACAGCTGGAATCAAACAGTGGCTTGTGTTGGCTCCTGAGTCTGTGTGTGTGTGTGTGTGTGTGTGTGTGTGTGTGTGTGTGTGTGTGTGTGTTTGGCAGCTGGAGCTTTTTCCACAGTGTGCGATAGAAAGTGAGCGTACTTTAGTTTTATAGCTGAGCAGCTTCTCGATGGGCTCCGTCCTGGTTTAATGAGTCTTTAATAGATGCGTGTTTGTGGTTCCAGTGTGTGTGTGTGTGTGTGTGTACGCGTGTGTGTACGTGTGTGTGCGTGTGTGTGTGTGTGTGTGTACGTGTGTGTAGTTTCTCTAACGTGACGTCTTCCTGCACATCTCTGACGCTCCAACAACTATTTATAGGAAAGTTTCCTTTGCCTCGTGGTCTCTGAGCTTTTCACGTTCACATTTTTTATTTTTTTTTTCTACTATCTAGTGAAAATGTTCCAGTTCTGAGTTTCAGGTTTGTGTTAAAGCTACACAACTGTAACTGCTCCAGGTTTTCCAGTGAGAGCAGATGCTGATGTTCAGGACGTCACAGTCACAATAAAATGGATGAAATGTTTCTAACAGTGTCAGTTACCACGACACTGAGAAGCTAAATGCTTCATTTACTCGTCATTTCATGTAAATTACACTTTTACTTCTACCTCATTCTTATTTTATTTGTTCTTCTGTCTGGTTCATGTTTGTTTGTTCTTTGGACAAAATAACTTATGATCAACGTGTAGAACCTAAAATCATGAATCTGAGATGATTTGGATTTTATTAAACTCTGATGTGACGCGTTTAGACTCAGAGTTCAGTTGTTTTGTGAGAGAAACATGAGAGAAACATGCTAACTGTTAGCAAGCAGCTAACTCTCTGTAGTAAATGTAAATCTTCCTCCTATGGACTCATGATCTTTCAGCGAACACGTTTTCCTCTGGACTCTGAAGCAGCTGTGACGTGTGCAGGAGCTCATTTGGGTTTCATTATGATGCATAAATAACAAACATCTGCTTTAAAAAGCTTTACACAGACAAGTTGATCATCGTCATAGTGACAGAAGTAGACTAAGAACCCGCCCTGACGCCGGCGGCGGAGGAGGCGGCGCTCAGAGAGACGGGGGCGACGGTGGCGATAACGTCTGCTGCTGTTTCACGCCCGTCGCTCATGTGGACTTCAAATGGGTTTTCAGCCCCGTCACCGAGCTCACGGAGCCGATAGTCACGGCGGATTTACGGGGCTGATGTGTCACCGAGAACAAAGATGATGAAACAAGACACAACTTTGATGAGATTATAATTTATTCAGTTTTAATTAAGTTGAAGGGGTGAAATGGATGCGTGGCTCACTGCTGCTGGTTAAACCGGTTACACCTCTGGATCCATGAAGGACCAGATTCCTCCAGAGTCCAGACTAAAACCAAGCTGAGACCAGTCGGTTCATCATCATCGAGTGTAACAAGGTCTGATAGTTTAAAGAGTCAGATGATCTACGACACTGAGCCTCTGCAGAGAACAATGATCAAGTCTTCATTTAACGTGATTCATCGTCACTTTTTCAGAGTAAACGTCTCGTGGTGCATTAAGCTGCTGCTCTGAGTTCATAGATTGTAGAAGTAGTTTTGTTCTTGTTTGCGTCTCTTTGTGACTGAACTGTTCGAACCTTTAGGACCAAACATCAAACCCTCTTGTTCCTATGAAGAGTTTTTCCTGTTGGTTCTGAGGAGGCAGGAACCCGTCGCTCTCTGCAGGGTTCATGTAGGAGTTTTAAAGGTTGTGTTGTCGTGTTTGTTTCAACACTTTCTGAACCTGCTGCTGGTTGTGCGGCTCTATGGGACGGAGGCGCTGATCTTCATGAGTCGCTTCCTCGTTTCTTCTGATTCATTTTCCGCTGCTTGTTTTTGTCGCCCGGGGGCAAATCTGACATTAATATTTAACTACTACTCGTATTTAATTTGCCGCAGACAGGAGAGTGATCATCTCTCTGCTGTCAGACGCACATTCAGCGGTGGCTGGATCACAGGTTCATGTCTCGGAGGTTTGCAGAGCTCAGGTTCAGCTGTTGAGTTTTTGACTAATGAAGTCACATGGTGCTGCAGGAGGAAGTGCTTTGGATTCTTAATTCCCAGACTCGGTCCTTATCAGAGTCGGGGTTTGTTAACTGGGCCTCCAACCAGTCACAGACAAATTAAACTCCAGTTCATCATCAGATCTTAACTGGAGCAGAATCAGTTCCCAGCGGATCCTAAAACGAAACTTATCCAAACACTTGACTCCGAACATTCATCCACAATCTGTTAACCACCAAAAAAGGCTGAAACATCCACGGGAAAAACGTGACTTGTGTCATGTTTTAGTGTTTTAGTTCGGGAGCTTTGGTCTCCGAGCTTCATAATGAGGGGTGGTGTTGGAACAGGGTTCCCTCTAATCTGGAATTATCTGTGGAAAAAGATTATAAATGAATTATAAATGCTTCTCGTTTGCACAATCTCGTCAGGACATCTTCCAACAGCAACTCCCTCAGAACTGAGCTTTCATTGGATAAAAGGGAAGTGATGGAACGAGGGAGTGAGTCTGAGCTCAGGAGGAGGACGAGTGTTATTACTGCAGCGCCTCATTTCCTCAGTGTCTCTTTGCTCTTTTGGGATCCAACTATTTCCATGAAAACGGGGAAGAGGTTTTCTGGAGGCGTGTGTTGGTGGTGGTGGGTGGTGGGGGGGGGGGGGTGGGGTGGGGGGGGGGTTGCTGTCCATGAGGACAGGCTTGTTTAAGGCTTGCGGTGTGTGTGTGTGTTTGTGTGTGTTTGTCTGAGTACACATTACATTTGTGTTTTTGTGGCCACATGTTGTGTGTCAGCTGCGAGATGATAAACTGCTTTTTGTGTCTGTACACTAGAGAGAGTGTGTGTGTGCACGTCCATGTGTGTGTGTGTGTGTGTGTGTTGTCCCCCGGTGCTGCCTGTGTGCTGGTTAGAGCATTAATGATGCGTCTAGGGAGCGCTGCCTCTACATAATTTATCAACCAGGATTTATTAGTCGCTGAATTAAGTTGTCGGGGGCCGGGGATGCATTTGTTCCGGTTTTTGAATTTATTCGTCACGATTCCCATCAGATCCCCCTCCCCTCGTCCAGCTAACCCTAACCCTAACCCATCCGGACGCTGCTCTCAGAGTCTGAGCTTCCGTCCTGATCTGGATCCTCATCGCACATTTAATCGCTGTCCAAACATCTTCATGATTTACTTATGGTTTCTGTTTTTGCACAACCACCCGTCCTGGTCGCACCATTGGACCAACTGATGCAACCGTTTACAGGATTGAATATTTTTGATAGATCAGAGTATTGGAAATGATCGATTGCTTGTGAATAATAGTTGAAAAAATATTCAGACAAATAAAAACAGAAGATACTAAGATCAGATTTTCCTGAACTCATTTGGAAAAAAAAGACAAAGCTCTGATGAGACTGATCTCATTGCACGATCTGATGAGAATTTTTGTAGAAAACCAGTCTTATGAGACCACAGGGGGTTTGTAACAGAGTTTACTTTGTCCAAAGTTAAAAGTTGTCTGATGTTTAGTTGGTCTGTGGACAGAGGCATGAATGGCCCTTAAGTGTTTGTGAGTGAACACCATGTTGCACCATGTTGCACAGGGATTACAACCGTACTTTAAAATCAAAGGTTCATTTCTGCAATTTTCTGCAATCCCAGCACATATGCTGCATTTCAAGCACCATATGTTCAGCTCCTGAAAACGTTTTTGTGCATTGAAACATCTGTTCACCCACTTGTGTGTTGTTTATCTTTCAGATCACAGAGATGGGTAAAGACTCCCTCCCGTCCTGGCTGCACTGGGACGCCAGCAGCCGGATCCTGCAGGGCCTGCCTCTGGACGAGGATAAAGGGGTCCACTACATCTCAGCGTCCATCTCCAACCACACAAAGTCCTCATCTTCTTCCGAGGTGTTTTCTATCGAGGTGCACCCTGAGGATCATATGGACGCCGATCCGGCGCAGCTGGTGTCCAACCAGGCTTCGTCTGAGGACGACGTCCAGCCGTTCATGTGTGGCAACGAGGAGCCGGTGACGGTGCTGACGGTGATTCTGGACGCTGATTTGACCAAGATGAGCTCAGAAGAGAGGGTGGAGCTCCTGGATAACATGAGGAGCTTCTCTGGAGTGGGGCTCCAGCACATGAAGATACTCCCTGTGGTCAATAACAGGCTGTTCGACATGTCTGCATTCATGGCCGGGCCTGGGAACGCCAAAAAGGTGAGTGCATGTTTTTTGTGGATGAGTCATTTCTTAGTGGATCATTTAACCTGATGCTAGTGAAGGAATAATGAAAGTAACACGGCGCCATGTGTCTCTCCAGGTGGTGGAGAATGGTGCTCTGTTGTCTTGGAAGCTCGGCTGCTCTCTGGACCAGAGCACGGTCCCGAACATCAACAGCGTCCAGGGTCCTGCGAAGGAAGGCATGATGTCGGCGAGGCTGGGGTACCCTGTGGTGGGATGGCACATTGCCAATAAGAAACCCCATGTCCCGAAACGAGTGAGACGGCAACTGTACAACACTCCAACGCCCGTCCTGGCAGCCCTTCCTCCAACAACTTCAGTGGTTCCGCCAAACAGGATTATCCCGACCATGTCTTCTCCCTCCATTGCCGCACCGACTCAAAGCTCTGCCCCCCCTGTGCGTGGCCCCGTTCCCCTTCCAGGCAAGCCCACAATCAGAATTCGCGACCCTATCAACCACACGCCGACACCGGGACCTTCTCAACCGACCAGGGTAGTGGAGACCACCAGCACCATCGTCATACAACCATCTGCGACCAGACCTGTTTATGTGGGGCCCACTGCCACGCTGCCCGCAACCACAAAACCCCCCAGGAAGACTAAGAAGGTCAAAACCACACCAATGTCCAAGACCACCACGGCCAAAACACCCAGCATCACCACACCTAAACCCCCCAGCCGCACCACACCATCACCTCGCGTCGTTCCGGATCCGTACAATGACAAGCCTGTCTTGAAAAACCCCATTGACCAGGTCAACGCGCTGGTGGGCACCTATTTTGAATTTAAGATCCCATCAGACACGTTCTTTGACATCCAGGACGGAACAACAGACAAGCTGCGTCTAACGCTGAGACAGAACCACAACGAAGTGGTTCCAGAAGACTCCTGGATCCAGTTCAACACAACCAGCCAGCTCCTGTACGGCCTGCCCGACGCCAAGCACGTAGGCAAACACGAGTACTTCATGCAGGCCGCTGACAAAGGGGACCTTACTGCTATTGATGCTTTTGAGGTGCGCGTCAGCCGCTGGCCCACGAACGACAAGACGCCTGTGATCTTCACGGCCCGATTCTCGGGGGAGCCACGTTCTATAACCAACGACATCCACAAGAAAATCCTCCTGGTGAAGAAGCTGGCGTACGCGCTGGGAGACCGCAACAGCAGCACAGTGAGTCTGAGGAACATCAGCAAAGGCTCCATCGTGGTGGAGTGGACCAACACCAGCCTTCCACAGGACCCGTGTCCCAGGGAGCAGCTCACAGTTATGAGCAGGACACTCGGCAACGCCGACGGAAGACCCTCTCAGAACTTCAAGCACAACATGGAGCCTGAGTTCAAACCGCTGGACGTGAAGGTGAGGGGCCGGGCGAGCTGCAGGGCGCACTCCTTCATCCCACCACATGAGATCCACCTGTCAGAGCCTCCGGCGGTCACTCCCGGCCTGGGCTCCAGCCGGCACAGCACAGACGATGTCTATCTCCACACCGTGATTCCTGCCGTGGTGGTGGCGGCCATCTTGTTAATAGCGGGCATCATTGCGATGGTCTGCTACAGGAAGAAGCGAAAGGGTAAACTGACCATCGAGGACCAGGCCACTTTCATCAAAAAAGGGGTGCCCATCATCTTTGCAGATGAACTCGATGACTCTAAGCCCCCCCCGTCCTCCAGCATGCCCTTGATTCTGCAGGAGGAGAAGCCCCCGCTTCCGCCCCCCGAGTACCCCAACATGGCCACGCCGGAGACCACGCCCCTCAACCAGGAGCTGCTGGGGGAGTACACAGCTCTGAGAGACGAGGACCCCAACGCGCCCCCCTATCAGCCACCGCCTCCCTTCACCGCTCCCATGGAGGGCAAGGGCTCCCGTCCCAAGAACATGACTCCCTACAGATCGCCACCCCCCTATGTGCCGCCCTAAGACTTGTCCAGCCCTCCCCTGGACGGGCGGAGGGAGGGGACGCCTGAGGAACTATGACCTGTTTCCATTCTGGTGTTTGTCTGTCTGGACTTTTACAGGGAGTGATGACAAGAGGTGCTAAAGTACACAAAAACAACTACAGGGGGACTTTGGTGTGGGTGGGGCTTTTGCAGTGGACAGCTGGGATGATTGGTTGAAGCAGCTGGGAGGGACTACTGTTTTGGTGGTAGCCCAGCTACTACAGTGGCCTAAGACAAACAAATCGTCGTCACGTCGGCTTTTGGTTCGACCAGTTGGTCCGAAGTGACACCTGGGGAGACGTGTTCTCTCCGTCCAGCATTTCATTCGTTTCTCCTCGATTCATTTGGATACTGGATTTTATTTGATTTTTCATCTTTATCCCCAGATTATTCTTTTTTTTCTTCTTTCTTTTCCCTCTGGACTAACGAATCTTCTTCTTCTGCGCTCAAACAATGCGAGAAGACGGTGACCTGTCATCGTGGCACCGCCGGCGACCACGCGTCGTTTTTATAAAAAAATGAAAACTTAAAGGAGATTCTCTGAGTATCACCCGGCAGACAACACAGGAGGAGGAGGACGAATGAACGAGTGAATGAGTGAATGAGTGAGTGTGTGTTTATTCGGATTCAATACGGTTTGCCTTTTAACACTAGCTGTCTGTTTCTATCCTTATTCACACGTCTCGTAAAGATGAGAATAACAAGGTAGCCTAAAAGACTTAGACATGAATAAATAATCATTTGTTTGTTTCATTGGTTTTGAGAGTCACTGTATATCTGGACGACGTTCTGAGAGAGTGTTATATTTTTTTCGGGCTGGGGTGGGGGGTTGCCTCTCTAAAATAACCTGCAGGGGTTTTTCTTCCCGTTTTTATTCTTATTTCTCAGCCAGATGGTGAATAAGTCAAAAAAACTGATTCAAGGAGGCGAATTATTTAATGTGGGATTAGATGCAAAAAACTAAAAAAAGTTTCATGTTTGAGTTTATTCAGGCTGGATGTAAACAGGAAGAACCCTGCAGAAGATTTTGGACCTGGAGGGCGGGAGGACGGGATAATTATTTTTTTATGTGTGGAGGCAGAGTCCTTGTCTCCGGTTGGTTGCCGTGGAGACTGTACAGATGCTCACGTTTTTTCGAGGTCACGGAGGAGGCGACGGTGGCCGACATCTCCAGAAATTATCTCGCTTAAAAAAAAAGAAATAAAAAAATTTCCTTCTAATTTTTTTACAGAGTTTTTGATACAGCCTCAAACTTGTTTGATTATCGAGAGGAAACACGATCAATGATTAGTCTTCTGTGATTTTTAAGAAAAAAAATTAGTCTAGAACTTCAATTAAGATGATTCAGTTACTCGATTTGATTTGTTTTTGTTCTTTTCATCATGGGTCACATGTTTCCAGTGTTTTATTTTTCTGTGTGTGTTTGCATTTAAAATGTACCCCCCCCCACTATACAAAGATGGAATGACCCATATTTTATGTAATCAGATCTTTATTTTCATGTCCTTTCTCGTTTGCTGATGAGTTTCAACTGAACCTGACCCTTTGCAATAATAGCGCGCGGTGCAGTCGGTCTGAGCCGCTGACGCAGCGTCATGACGTTGGTTTTCTGCAGGATGCCAAGGCTTTTTTTGCTTATCGAGTGTGCATTGTAATAATAAAACCAACTGGTACCTTAAACTAAGACACAGCAGCTCCTTCATTCCTTCGTCTGACTCGTCTCATCTTTGCTGTCGGGGTAGGGGGGGGGGGGGGGGGGGGCGTTTGGTCACTGTCACTTTCCTCCTTCTCCACTTAGCCTTGAATTGATAAATCAATGTGTCTGAGGTCTGACCCCCCCCCCCAGCGACCTGCTGCCTGGCAACCGCCTCTGGTCCCTGGACTCGTTGCCGTCTCTTTTTCTTTACGTACTGAATCATGGTGCCGTTGAGTGAGTGCTGGGGGCCTCGGTGCGAACGCCGGCCGTTTGCATCGATCAGAATATTGACGGGACAGAAACCGTTGGTCTGATAATTCACGACAGACTTTAATTGGGAGGAGGGAGCAGAGGTGATGAATGGGTTCCCAGCGGCCGCCTCCATGGAGAAACAGATCATAGTGATGACAAAGATTCATGGAGGAGGGGGGGGGGTCAAGTCCACGTACCTGGACGTGTCCTAGTCAGGTATCCCACAATGCATTTCCCAGGTGTCATGGAGTACCCCGCTGTCAGGTTACCTCTGTGTCTGAAAGCTTTTTAGATTCATGGCTCTTCCTCCTGCTCCTCCTTGTCCTCCTCCTCCTCCTCCTCCTCATCTTCATCCTCCTCCTCTTCCTCCTCTTCCTGAAGTGACACATGAAACAGACGAAAGGGTCAAACTGAACGTAGACGATTCGTTCCTTTATAAAAACCTCTGGGTCTATTTTAAGTCCAGTTCGTTTTGGTTTCTAAAAGTGGAACAAACATTTCAGTCAAACTACCTGGTCCTGGTTTGGTTTCCATCGACACCGTTTTACTACTTTACGTGTCTGATATGAGCTGGAGTTTCCTTTTTAAAACCTCTTCAGGTCACAAACAGATGATTTAAAGGTACATTCAAAATGATTAAACTTTAAAACAAAAAACAGTCTTTAAAAAGAGACCATGACCATGAATGAGCTCCAACGTGTAGATGAGCAGGGTTGAGTTTAGTTTGTCTGCGTCCTGGATAGACTGGAATGATCCGAGGTTAAACTCCTCGGTGAGCGTTTCGGCCCTGGAGCTGGAAGGTCACTGATATTATTAGCAACGCGCTGACATTTAGTTGGCATGACGGGAAACTGCAACAGCTGAATCAACTGGAGGACAAGTTAGACAAATAACCCCCCCCCACCACCAATCCCCACCAACAGAGGACACAGCAGCAATATAAGCTGAATATGAATTCAGTGTAAAGTCCATTATAATATAAGTATGTGTGTCCACATACGAGGACATATTTTTTCCAAAAACTACCTTTTGTTCCTCATAATCTCAAAATATGTTGGTGAAATTAAAATCACACAGCAAACAAAAGCTCAGGTCTCAAGAGGATGAAGAAACACTGAAGGTCTGAGGTCTCATCAGGTGAAATGTTCCTCCTGACTCACCTGTGTCCACTCAGCCAATCACGTCTGGAGCTTTTATTTAAGCACCTGCTGCTCCTGTGAGTCCTGTGTTTGGTTCCTTCTCTTTCTCTATCTAGTTACATCTAGACACTGATGTAACTTTGCTTTAACGTACCAACAGTATAATCCTGTCCTATCAGAGTTCTGACAACTTCACCACATGTTCCAGTGGAGAATCATGTTTTATTTCAGGTGGAATAAAATGTCTGGTTATTATTCTTACATCTGCCTGTTTGTTGGTGGAAACTTCAGGTCAGACAGTAACTTTCAGACGTCTGTGTTTCCAGACCTTTAAAATCTTTAGTAGCTTGTATTTGACACCAGGACCCAGGACTCTGGACCCCCACCAGGTCCCTGCTCTTCTTTTATTCTCCACAGCTCATCAAACCCGGTCGCTGCGCCGTCTCTTCCAGAGCTGTGTCTGTTCTAAACCTTTAAATCCTCCCCCCAGATGTTCACTTCACATGACTGGACAAAGACAGTGATGCTGGGGGGGTCGGGGGGGGGTCGGGGGGGGGCTACCAGCTAATTAAACTCCCAGAGTTGTGGACTTTCCGTTTGTTTTCTTTTTCCGTCTGTGTCTGAGGCGAAGCCGTGTCACCCGTGAAGAGAATGAGGCCAGCGACCCGTGAACGTCCACAGGAAATAGAGTCTGAGACGAAGACGGGGACGAGGAATTAGCAGGACACAATAGTAATAATGTCAGGCCGTGAACTGGTGGGAGACGAGAGGACGCACTGAAACAAGTAATGAGTTTGGTTTTCATTCCGGCCGTGGACCGAGGTCACTGATGCTCTGTTCAGGTCAACAGCTGGATGGAAGCTGCAGGTCATCGTTAATTAAAGAGGACGGAGGAACCGTGGAAGAGGACAAACTCTTTAAACTAGTTCAGTTCCTCCTCCATGATCGTCAGACGTCTCCTTCATCCAACAAAACAACCTCTAAATATCCAAATGTTTCCCTAAAAACTAAACTTTTTATAAAAAAAATATTTGTTTTTAAGAAAAAACGGATAATTTCAGCTCGTTGCTGCCACCTGCTGTTCAGTTCTGGGTCTCAGTGTCATGTTACATCCACAGCCCTCATTAAAACACGCCCCCTAGTGGAAACGATAGGAATAGCAGTTATTTTTACGTAAAGTTTTCAGTTCATGTCCTGCACCAGACTGGACCCTGTGGGCGGGTGGAGTCCGATGGTCCAGTATCTCTCCTCCTTCATCATTTTTCTGCTCTTCTGAGTCCAACCACCAAACTATTTCCTAGCATTTCATTGATTGGACGTCCTGTTTTAATCCTGTGGTCGTCACGTCGTCACGCTCGTCTTTGTTTCACAGACTGGATCATGTTCACGTGTCCATTTATTTCTGCCACGTTGATGAGTTGTCATGTGACTGGATGTGGCCCGTTAGCTGTGACCTCAGTTAGCATTAGCACCCAGAACTAGCTAGCTGGATGAAGAACTTTTGAAGGAGCCTCTGATACTGATGCAACGTCCATCACAGCCACTGAGATAAATATGGAGTTAAATTGATAAGTAAGTACCATGAGGTCACCTGCCAGCTGATGTTTGTCCCCTGTCCCCCCCGTCCTCCCCGTCCCCCCGTCCCCCTCCAGCTCCAGCGTCAGCAGTCAGACCTTCGGTTCCTGGATGCTGAGCTCCGTTTGATTTTAGTTCTGTCCGTCTCACTGAGCTGGAAACTTATTCACACATCGTGTGAGACCTTTATACAGATTTCATTTCCTTAACTTTAACCGATAAATCGCCGGCTCGTAAAAATAAAAATGATGTGTCGCCTGTAAGGCCCAGACGAGCTGGAACAGCTGGACGATAAAGTGAAAGGAAATATTTCCTCTTCCTCCTCCTCCTCTCTACACAGAAACTGATAAAGTGGCATAAATTGTCCACAAATGAACGAGTGTCCTGCTGCGTCTGCTCACATTTGTTAAATATTAATGATGTTCTTAGATCTGTAGAAGCCAGAAAACCCTCCATGTCCTCATTATGAAACTCTTATTGAAACACCTGAAACTAGAGCAGCTACAGGAACCAGGAGGCTTCATGTCAGAGAGCAGCTTTGTCTCAGTGCACAGAGAGAATCATTGACACGGCAGGAAACACAAACGTCACACAAACTCATTGTTTTTACAATCAAATCAGATGAGATGTCATAGAATTACACAAACTAAGATTTAATGACAGATGGAAACTCAGGAAATGTTAACGAGACCAGAGCGCGTTCAAAATAAATGATCTCTTTCTAAATGTGCGTCCGTGTCATGTGACTGGATCATCTGATTGTATTTCTATACGGTCTGTGGGTTAAACACCTTCTATTACAAAGAGAATCAGTTCATAAACACTTCATTGATCTGGATTTAAGCTTTGATCTCATTTAAATAGATGAAGAAATTATCTCTGGAGACAAAACAGTTTTAATCCCAGAATGGAAACATTTTGGAGTCTGATCTGTCCCTCTATGCTGATTGGTTCTGAGCTGGTCACATGTTTCATGGGCGCCATGTTGGATCCATCTAACCAATATTCACCCATAGAGAAGTGACAATAACAGAGAATAAAGTTGGATTAAAAGGTAAAATATGCCACCAGGCTCAGCAGATCAGGAAAACACGGAGGAAACTCCACCGTTTCCCCAGTGAACAAACACAGAGAAAGTTATGGTAGCAGAAGATTAAAAGGAAGAACTGGACGTCAGCTGGATTTCTCTCTATTATGTGATGAGGTAAATGTCAATGTCTCTGTTTGACGTTTGTTAAGATTTTATATAGAAAAATAAGGTCACACCATCATTAATGTGAACCTTGATCTCAGAAACACCCAACACCACTTTACACATGAATGAAGCCTGAAGTTAGCCTAGCCTTATGCTAGCCTTATGCTAGCTCTATGCTAGCTAGTTATCTAGACTAAAGGCTCAGAAAAATAGCAGCTAGCGTCATATATACTGTGAAACCCATGTGTTCATGTAATTTATGTCCATGTAGAAACATTTAATTTAACTTTACCTCAATAACTACTGAGTTATTATGGCTAGCATGCTAATGCTATAATGTTAACACTAAATAACAGTGAAACGTTTAATAGTTTTTCTAATTTTTCTGAGTAATTTGAACCTTTTAACGGTGATGGATGAACACGGAGACTGAGGAGAAGGTAAACACAGCTCCATGACTGATGAGGTGATTGGGCTACAAAGCATTTTACAGAATCATTTAAGATATTTAAAGGAAGTAGACGCTGAGATATTTAAGTGAGGACTTTTTACATATTAATAACATTTATAGGCCCATTAATGGAGGAAATAAGACGTTTATTTAAACATAGCACATCCTCCTCATAGAGTTACACTATAGAATCTAACCTCCGATGCACTGACTCACTGGTGGCGCCTCTAGTGGACGTTAGGGGAACTGCAGGTTTCTATGATTCTCCATGTTGACTTGCTGCTCGTTTCAAACCAAAATATTAATAATAATTGAACACACTTAAAGGTTGAGAACAGGAGAAGTAAATGTTGAATTTGTCATGTGATCAGGTCACATGATCCCAGCGAACAACCATTCTTCATTTAATTTTCTCTCAAGTGAAAAACATGCGTCTTCAGCTCTGGCACTTCATCACTGCAGCAGCAGCCTCCCTCCATCTCTGTCACACACACTCACTTTAACATTGAGCTGACAATAACAGAAGCTTCCAAAGGCAATTTGTCAAACTGATTTTTGCAGATTTGTCATTTATGCATCGATGCCAGTTCATCACTCCTGCTGTACTTTACACCTCAGCTGTTCTCAGCGACACCAAGGTTGTTACTCTGGAACAATTCCTCATACGGGGAAACTCGCAGCACTTTGTGTTGAGTTTGCAGCCGTGCAGCGCTGCAGCTTTCTGCTCTGCAGGGAGGATCCCGTCACGTCGCCTCGGGCTTCTTAAGATTTATTTCAGTGTTTTTAATTAATTTTCCACCAGGATCTGGTATCGATGATGTCAGAGTCTGAGTCTCCAGCTCGTCCCAAACATTCTCTCTGGGTTCAGGTCTGGACTCTGGTCTGGTCTCATGCTCCCTGAACCTCTTTCACTATCTGAGCCCCATGAATCCTGGTGAATATGGAAGAAAAACTCCATGGATGGAAGAACCTGCTCCTTCAGTGTATTCAGGGAGTCAGCTGGTTCATTCTCTGGACCTGGACCTGGACCTGAACCTGAGCAGCTTCATCAGAGCCCTGCCCCCCTGGTAGATTTTTATCTAAAGAGTATTTAGATGTGGAATAAAACTAGTGAATGTGAGCGGATAATGAATCAAAGAAAGCGTTGTGTCCATGTGTGTGATCTTTAATGACAGAGCTTTGTGTGTCTGTTCCACCTGCTCAGACTCGGGTTCTGTGTTGTGTTCCTGAGTGGGGCGGGTCTCGTCCTTGGTGGTCCCCTAAACCCCGGCTCTGCCTCGGCCCCGTTCAGCTCAGGCATGTGTGCACACGACCAGCGGAAAACTGCGCCCGCCGGCTCTGTCTGCGTCGTGGAAACAGTTATTAACGCTCAGCTCCGAGCTTCATACTCTCATGATGACATCTGCAAAACCTCTGTGGCTGTTCCACACCTGAAAGAGGACGAAGCTCAGTCTGCTTCTCCGTCAGTGACGGCGTGAAGAGGAACGTTCTGTCTGCAGAGTCTGCAGCTGATGCTCTGAGCCCAGCGCACAGTCACTGTAGTTACACGTGTAAAACACAGGAAAACACCCTTGAAGCGTAAAATGCTCGGCGTGAAGTGTCCCACCACCTGTGAACACAGCTGTGCTGATGAGAACGTGAGCGTCTGATCTGATGAGAAACACACGGATGAATCACACAGACTTTCATCAGAGCAGCACCAACACCGTCCACGCTGGGCGTCTTCACGGCTCAACGCCAGAAAATAAATACGTTCAATTAAATAAAACTTCTGGTTCACCCGTCAGTTCTCACACATTTCTACAAATGTGTCAGTGAATCAGCCCAGAGACATAGGTCCCATAGGACCATTCTATCTAACTACGTCCTCTTTAAGGTCTTCAACCTTTTTCAGGCCGAGGACCCAAACTGATGGAGAGATTGCTACAGAATCCTTTCAGACTGGGTGGAGTTAGAATCAGGATGTAGAGACGGTGGAGGAACTCCTGAACAACATTAAGACGCAAACAGAAAACATGACTCAACAAACTGGAACAACACGTCTCCACGGTGGTAACTAGGAGGAGCCGCATCATTCCAGGCTGGTTTTGAACTTTATTTTATTTGAGGGTAAAGAAGAGAGTGTTTGCTCCATCGTCCCATCAGTGACTACACGACGCCCTCAAACGTCTTCATAATATCCAGATGTGAGCAGCTGTGCTGGCGGCTGCAGGTTGTGATGGACGATAGTCAGTCTGGGAGGATACGGTACAAAACTAGATATTAGGTTTTTAGCAGGAAACTGACAGCTGTGTCTGGAAACACTGGGAGGGGAAAGAAGTTCCTCTACCAGATCTACAATATGCAAATGAACGACTAACATACAGGTCAGAGCTGGGTTTAGGTTTAAGGTTTAGGTTTAAGGTTTAGATTTAGGTTTAGGTTTAGGTTTAGGTTACAGGTTGGGCTTAGGGGTTAGAAGTTAGACGTTCGCCAAAGTGGAGTTGTTCAAACATTTGAAGCTCATCAGTTTACCTTTCCCTGATTTGTTCCATCTGTTTTGGTCCAAAACAATCAGTTTGCTAATGGTGGAGTTGGAGAAGAACCAATCACAGCCTCCAGTTACTCTTCAGGTCAGTCCTGGTCTCATCCTGCTCTGCTGCAGGTTTCTGTAAAAATAGATGATGATTCCTGGTTGTGAATATTGTGAAAGGCTGCAGGGAGGAGGGGGGTGGTGGTGGTGGTGGTGGTGGTGGTGGAGGGGGTCTGTAATGACCTGTTTGCCTCTTTCATTAACCGTCACTTTAGATTGTCAGGAATGATCGGTCTGACTAACGGTCCTGAGCCCAGGAGAAGGTCCCTGTGATCCACTTCGGTTCTGATTACGAGATATGAGATTCTTTCTGAATCTCCTCTCTGCTCCAATAAAGAACATTTTGTTTTTACGGCCGCGCTGTGTTTCTGTTATTATGCTCTACTTCCTGTGGCGTAAGTGTTATGGTGTCATAAATGATGCAGCCCTCAGTCCTGCAGTCGGCAACGAAACCATAAAAAGGGAAAGAGAGATAGAAAACGCCATGAAAATAAAGGAAAGGCAAACAGGGGGAGAGGGGGAGGCCTGCAGAGAGACAGATGGATGGAGAGAGGAAGGATGTTCGGGGTGATCCTGAGAGCGAGATGCACAGGAACAGAGAGAGAGAGGCGAAATTCAGAAGCCGATGACCAAATGATTCATGACAAGTGAGCTCAGAGCAGAGACTCTGGGGTCAGCACAGAGGATAATGGAAGGACTGAGACAGAACGAGACGGAGCAGAAGAAAAACAAAGAGAAAAGACCATGTGATGGGAGGAGAAAGACGAAGAGTTCATGAGAAGGAGAGAAGGAAGAAGGTGGAGGTGACAGGAGTGGAGAACTTTAAATATTTTATTTTAACATCATCTTAGTCACGACTAATGTTGGAGTTTATTGGTTCTCTCTCAGCTGGGAACTGGTTCTGCTCCAGCATAAAAAACAGACAAACTTCGTCCAAAAACGTTTTATTTTTAAGGCGTTTTGTGACATTCAAGTTGAACAGAATATTAATATAAATACAACTAAGACTAAGAGATAACTGAACCAACATAAAATAATAATAATAATAATAATGAACCAGTGTGGTGGGGTCTGTCAGGCATCAGAGACGCTACATCTCTGGTCCTTTAATAAAATGCTATGCTAATGCTAATGCTATGTGTGGTCAGATGTTGGATCTAATTCCAGGTGTTTCCTCCTTGTTGCATCTTTAGAGGTGAAGTCCAGACAAACTTTAGACAAACGTTTGGTCTCAGACGTGTTGAAGCTTCACTTCCATCCATGCAGCTATAGAGCTAAGGAGGCTAAGCTAATGAAACACTCACTGGAACCAAATGAAGTACCCAGATCAGTCTGGTTACTACTGTTAGCATCAGCACTGTTAGCATCAGCACCGTTAGCATCAGCACCGTTAGCATCAGCAGTTTAGGTTTGTGATGCTGATATATCTGAACCACTGTTGAATGTTTTTGGTTGGGGCTCATGTTGTCCTCAGAAATAACTCAAATATTTCTTTATTTCTTTATTTTGATGCCGTTATGTTTCCTCTAGCTTTGTGATAATCAAAATCCCTGCCAAGCTATTGACGTCTCCACCAATTTGCAAGCGAAGATTAGAGCAGAGAAGGAGGTCACAGCCTCAGGAGGTCGGGTGAATAAAACATCAGAATTTACCATAATTTTCCAATTTTAAACTATAATGTTTCCTTTGGCCGTTAACCTTCATGCATCTCTTTATTGCTGTAACCATGACGACGGAGGTCCTGTGTTCTTCTAGCTGCAGGTGACCTATAAACCTAAACACATACGTTGTATTTTATGTTTCCTACGTGTGTTCAGACTTTACAGAGAACCACAATTCCCACGTGCCCCTGGAGACGAGACACCATCTTTATAAGCCTTGGGACGCTTTCTTTTTTATTTTATAATTCCACTTTACGTCTCTGTGATTTATGTCGGCCCCAAACAACCTGACCTCCAACCATCTGGAAATAAAGACGGCCCCGAGGAAAAATATTCTATGAAGAAACCGTGAGCGATGGAAGCGATATGGAGAGAAGAGAGACCGTTATCTGAAGAGGAGAAGCAGAAGCTGAGCAGAGGGACGAGATGTGAGTCAAGAACAGGGCGAGGAGAAGGTCGGAGCAAACGCCGTCAACAGGAGACGAGCAGCTGATCTGAAGACAGACTGATGAACCCAGTGTTTAAGAGACGCCTTCAGTAGGAATACACAAATAAATCATTCATCATCAACAGGGATTTGAGTTGAACTCGACTGCATGACACTGGTCACAAATTAGAAGTGGGTGTGGCTAATGCTAGCGGCCACTCTAACGCTAATGTTAGCTGTAGAGCTAATGTCTCATCCAAACGACTGGTCGATATTCATAAATAGTATTGTTGTGTTGTTGTTATAGTGTAACTATGCTGTGATTCAGCATGTTTACACATTACTGTTTGTTTGTTTGTTTGTTTAATAACATGCATTGTCCCTTTCAGATAAACAAAACATGTCACATGCTGCAGTGGGAGGGGCCACAGAGTGAGTTTCCTAAATGAACTGTGTGTTTGTTGCTCAGATCAAGAACAAGAACTTCTCACAGAGTATGAGACTGAAGAGTGAGACGTTTAAAATATATTGACAGGAAATCAATGGAGCACCAACCAGTCATGATTAACAGGTTTATTTATTAACTGAAACACAATAATATAAAGTGTTTGGGACTAGTTGAACCTGAGGACCTCTAGTGATGTAGAATAAGGTCAGAGCTCATCTGGGATCTGAGTCTGTGTGAATCATCATCACGCGTGTAACATGAAGGAAATCTAAAAAGGCTCCTCCTTCTTCTACTTGTCCCCCGTGTCCTTGATGATGATGTCCAGTAGCGAACCTCGGTCTTGTCCATTTTCTCGAACGGTGCTGATTTGTAATTTTTCAGTTCTTTGAAACCGAAACGCCACAAAAATTCTGAACTTCAAACTTTGTGAACTTCGCTCACACGTCACTTATCTGCTTCTACCTCAGGCTGTGATCTAATCAGTCACTCCTCATAATTAAATGATTATAATATCAAAGTTAAAGCCTGCACCCGTATGAAAGTATCGGAGAAGAGAAGAATCGCTGTAATCTCAGGGCCGTCGTCCATTAGCTTTCTGGAGCGGGAGCGGGAAGTTTCGTCAGAAGCAAATAAAAGCATCTGCAGACTAATGGATGGAGTTATTGTGGATGTCACTGCTCCTCGTCCTGCAGTAAGACTGGCTCATTGTTACTGGTCCACAGCAGAGATCTACTCTGTGTCTGTGTGAATAATACTGAGTAAACTTAATGGATTAGCATTGCAGACGCAGTGGCCTTTTACTCGTCTGTTAATGTTTTATTCAGGAGTTTCACCTCCAGCAGATAAACAACAAACTATATGAGTGATTATAGGAAGTTTAGACAAACAAACAGATAAAAACTATAGTAGTGATTAATATTTACCACTGAGGTGCATTAACCAGGAGACCAGGACGTTCACTTCTTCAGACATAAAAACGTGCAGAATTTCAAACTAGTCTGAGATTTTGTTCACATCAAATCTGAGTTGTGTTTCTCTGTAGTTCACAAACTAGTCGCGCCCTCCACCACCGCCTCAGCAGAGCCTAAGTTTTGGATTGTGTGGTCTGACTGTAGAATCACCGAAACATTTCTTTAAACATTTAACTGGTTATCACCTCAATAGTGCAAATCTCTTTGTTCCACAGGCACAGGCATGTGTCCAGTGTCCCGTCTGCAGCAATGCTGAGACAGTCCATGAAGGCGGCCATTTTGGAAATGGCTGCCTAAAGCAACATGGATAAATCCACTAGGGGGCAGATGACCAGGACCAAACTGGTTTTTCAGGGACATATTGAAGATGATGTTTTTTATATTTGATGGTAAAGTTTCTTTCCAACCTGATTTTAAGGTTTTTTTTTTGTCATGGTTGTTGTGTGAAGTCGTTCTGGCCTTTCTTAACTTAGCTTAGTTTTTATTTTCAATTTGCAGTAGCCTATATAATTACAATAGTTCTCATGATTTGTTCTCATAACACAAGGACATTTTAAGAAAATAAAGACAGAGGAAATATCTCATTTCCATTCGTTCGTTCATATTTTACCATTTTTTTGTTTTTCTTGATAGAAAAAATGTGCAGACTGAAGCCAAAGCTTAGTTCATCTTCCCTTTGAAAACAAATATAATTACCTGAACCCTGTCGCTCTGTTCCTCGTCCTTTTTCAAGAAGAGAAAAAAACAATCAACAAAACAAAGACTTTGTTCACATCAAAAAACAGAACATAAGTTCTCCAGAGACCTGATCCAAATAGTTGTTCACTACTTTCGTATCTTTCTAGTGTTTTGATTTGAAATAATTCCCTGAATAAACTCATATTTGTACTTTCTTTCAATTCATTGTCCCGTTTATTTCCATAACGTGAAGGTGACGAGGAGACGGTTTGTCAACACACAGAATGAAGGAGAAGAAGAGGAGGTGGTGGGTGTGGGGAGCTGAGAAAATGGTTTTCACTCTTTGAGTTCAAGTCTCGTTGGGGCTAAAACACATGTCCTTTAATTTGACTAATGTCCCGACAGAACAGGAGCTAAAGCAGCATTTTGATATTCCACCGTTTAAAGTTAAACCTTGTGATTCTCTGCATATCGTCTCCTCTGATCCGTCTGAATCAAAGCAGACATTATCTCAAACATTAAAACCCCCGAACAAAGAGAGGGAAGTGATTATTATCAGAACGTACAGGCTGCAGCTGATTAATAGATGCCGAGGTGTTTGTTCCAGGGACGACGTCAGGGAGCAGTTTTCTCGTAATTTTCTAATATTTGATCTTTGCTGAAAAGCTGCTGAAGATAATCTTCAACCTCAGAGATAAGACAGAACCCAGAGACTGTGACTGGCCTCAAAGAAATATCCCAGCAAAGCGTGAGCTGAAAACATCCCCAGGCCTCTTTCAATTCAATTTGTCCACCCGTTAAAATAATAACACACACACACACACACACACACACACACACACACAATCCAATGCAAAGATGTGAATGTGAAGGTGAAAAGTTTGTATAAATCTTTTATGACTGAAACCTGCTGCTACGTTACAGGCTGCTAGCACCTCCAGTCCAATGCTAATGCTAACAAAGTATCCCAGAATGCAATGGATTTCTAACCAGAACCATGAACAGATGGTTGTTGACCTGGAGACATGATCCAGATTTAGGAACAAGATGGAAAGACTCTCACGTGTTAAGTTCTTCTTTATTTTAGACACTTAGTTTAGACCTGAACCCTGGAAGCTTCCACCCTCAGAGGAACCAGGTCTTTAAGCCTCCATGGTTCCTCTGGTGGTTTATGGGACAGCAGCATCTCTACGGACCAATCAGAGCTCTGGACTCCAGCTCTGTTTGATGTAATATGTCATTTTCTGTAGTGTACTGTACTGTAGTGATAGAAACTTCAGAGTCTTGTCTTTAAAAAGAGACAAAGACCATGAATGAGCTCCAACATGTTCATGAACAGCGTTCAGTTTAGTTTGTCTACGTCCTAAAGAGGCTGGAATGATGAGTGACCCAGGACTCACTGTGTGTTCACACTACAAACTACAAACAGAAGGAGGTAACTGACACCAGATCAGTGTTCACACCTGGAGACCTTTATACTGGACACTGGTATATAAAATAAAACAAATAACCAGGTCTGAACAGAGCAGCTGGTCTAAGCTGCAGTTCTGGTCCGTGTTCTGCTTTCTGAAGCTTAGCTTAGCTTAGCTTAGTTTAGCTTAGCTTAGCAAAAGTCTGGACACATGGAGAAATGTAAGAAAAGGTTCATTTGTGTAGCATTTACCTTATATACAAGGTGTCAGACTCCAGGGGCCTTTAATGATTTATTACAAACACTACAGCGTTGTAAAAGAAAGAAAGCAGACACTCTGCAAACAGACTGGAGTAGTGTCAAATAAAAGCAGAATCCACGAGCTCATGAACAAACCTGAGCCAGCGGAGCCTCCAGGAACCATGCCCGTCCAATAAATAGCTCTGCATCCAAGCGTGGTGTGAACAGTGCGAACCCTCATCACCTACAGCCACAGAGAGGCAGGATGTGCTCATGATGGGGGAACACAACCCAGAACACAATCCTGAAGGTTTTCCCACTCAGTGGTTTCTCTTTCCACTGGAGCGTTTCACTCAAGTGCAATAACGATAAAACGGCTTTAACAGATTTCCCACTTTGCCTTTTCTCACTGTTGACCACTCAAGTGTGTAGTTAATCATGTAAGCGAACATATGGCGGAGTTAGAAACCTGTTAAATATAAACTAAGACAGAGGAAAAGATCCAGCTGCAGAGGCTGCTTAGAAAATCTGTTCTCATTGTTGGTTGATGATTAACAGCCCCGGTTTATACAGGCCTCCTTAAAACAAACTGGATCCTGGAGGATGGAGGAAACACTGAAGACAAATCCCTGCACACTGCATGAACCCAACTTCAAATGATTCATTTTCCTCCTCAAAGCGCTTCCTTCCTAGAGAGCGTGAAAGGCCTTGGATCCTCTGTTAAAGTTTCTCTGAGCTCCACATCGTGGATCAGTCTTTACATCAGGTTCTTATTTAACCAGAATGAACTCTCACAGGGAAGCCAGTCGCTGCGTGTGTTTGTGTGTGTAATTAGTTCTGTTAATGGGTTATAAGCCGGGCACCTCCCATCACAGATGTTTCATTAAATTAAATCGACGGCACCTCCACAAACCTCAGCACCCGCCCCGTACAGTATAGAAATAAGCCGAGGTTAACGTGGATTAATGTTCACACATTAAATAAAAATCCTCCAGCAGCCGGTTGTGAGTTTTACGGTGTTTGTACTTGACAAAAGGAAGCTGCTCGTAGTTGAACTCTAAGAATAAAATGAATCAGAAGCTTATCAGGTTTAATACCAGAGTCTGAACTGTGCAGCTCAGTCCTATAATGTTTTCTTACAGTGTGAAGGGCGTTGGCTTTACAACGTTGTGTTTTTGGGCCTTAATTACAGGCCACTCAGGCTCATGTATCCTGGGAGGCATTTACATTTACATCGTTTCCGATCTAAAAAAAAAAAAACAACAAGCTGAAACTGGACTTGTGTTTGTAGAATAAGTTTCCTTTAAGTTCAGCTCTAAATGACTGGTGGAGAGTTTAGATTTAATCAGGATCATGATAAAACCTGTGTGGGTCAAACGTTTAGAAACAGCAGAAAAACAGTAAAGGCTGCCAAAGTGAAGACACGTTTTTAACAGTTGTAGTTTTAAAAGTTATAAAAAATTATGTGTATTTCTAACAGTGTTAGCTGCGTTAATCTTCTTCAACTGTTAGTAGTGATCTTTCCCATGGATGTTGCCACGATGTAAGACTTTTTATTTATTAAATTTAGATTTTATGGATTAGTGTTATCTTATTATATAGCTGTTTTTACTGACGGTTTATGTCTTTATAACTTATCTTGTATTTATGCTTAGTGTGAGTAGTTATGTCTTATATTTGATGTCTTTTATTTATTCTTTTGTACAGCACTTTGGTTTCCTCTGGTTGTTTTTAAAGTCCCTTATAAATAAAGTTGGATTGGATTAGCTTCAACAGTTAGCTTTAACTGTTAGCTTCAGTGGTTAGCTTCAAACGTTAGCTTCAACTGTTAGCTTCAATTGTTAACTTCAAACGTTAGCTTTAACTGTTAGCTTCAAACGTTAGCTTTAATTGTTAGCTTCAAACGTTAGTTTTAACTGTTAGCTTCAAACATTAGCTTCAATGGTTAGCTTCAAACGTTAGCTTTAACTGTTAGCTTCAAACGTTAGCTAGTGAAGCTACCGATCGTTTTTTTTCTTCTTCGTCTGTTTTCCGGAAGCCTTTGGCCTTTCTTCGCTCAACCTCTGTCTTCAAGGTAATTAACCTAATCTTGAATGTGTTATTTTCTTTGTCATGAGGTTGTGTGAAGCTTAACTTTACTTAATAAGGTCGTTTTAAGTTCACAAAATTTCAAATATACCACAAGCACACTCATCTATGCTATTGTACTAGTTGTTTACTTTTAGTCCACATTAAAGTATATTTTAAGTAAACTGTAATGGACTTAGACTTATTAACACTAAATAAAATACTTTTTTTTTTTTTTTTGCTATTTTACTTGTTAAGCTTGCTTAGCATATTGTTTATATATTTGAAATAAACGCATATATAAGTGTTGTTAAAGTTAACTCTTCCTGTGTGTAACGTTACACTAGACAGAACCACAAGACAGAATGTTGAGAACGAGTTTAATATACTGAAAAACATTTTGAAACATACGATTTACAAATATCTGCTTAAATAATTTAAGATGTGCATTACTACTACTACTACTACTACTACTACTACTACTAACTGTAAACGTTTAAACTCCAGCTCTATGTGATCTTAAACATATAAGTTTATAACAAGTTTAAGCTTTAGTGTTAAAGTATAAGTGTCAGTATTAATATATTTTGTCTTGTACTTTTCTTTATACCTTTCAGTGTGTTCGTAGGTATATGAAATATAGTATATATAAAGTAAACTGCCTCCGTTTTAGTATAAAATAACTATACTCGTAGTACACTTGAATGAACTACTTTTTGCTAGATCTGATTACCTCAACAGATTTTTTTATCTTCTTTCTCCTTCCCTACATTTTCAGTCTCCTTTCTCCTTAGTGGAAGTCCCTGGACTGGACCTGTTCCTGGACTGGACCTGTCCCTGGACTGGACCTGACCGTGGACTGGACCTGTTCCTGGACTGGACCTGTCCCTGGACTGGACCGGTGGATGGACTGGACCTGTCCCTGGACTGGACCTGACCGTGGACTGGACCTGTCCCTGGACTGGACCTGTCCCTGGACTGGACCTGACTGTGGACTGGACCTGTGGATGGACTGGACCTGACCGTGGACTGGACCCGTCCCTGGACTGGACCTGTCCCTGGACTGGACCTGACCCTGGACTGGACCTGACCCTGGACTGGACCTGACTGTGGACTGGACCTGTGGATGGACTGGACCTGTCCCTGGACTGGACCTCTGGATGGACTGGACCTGACCGTGGACTGGACCTGTCCCTGGACTGGACCTGTGGATGGACTGGACCTGTCCCTGGACTGGACCTGACCGTGGACTGGACCTGTTCCTGGACTGGACCTGTCCCTGGACTGGACCCCCTTCCTCTTTCTACCAGGTGGTAGGTCTTTGTGCCAACCCTCACACACATTTTACATTTGTAATTCGTTTTTTGAGCTATGTTTTTCACACTTTTCCTATGAGTTAATTTCCGCCATTTTCTCGAGATCTCCATATATTTAATTTGAGAGAGTTCCTTCATGCGTGAGCTGCCGTGCTGCCTGATGAATGCCCTTAACACTAATAATAACAACAGTAATAATAGCTTGATAACTCCAGATCTTATAATAACATGTGTGAATCCATGCCTGTTTAGGGCTTCTGTAACTTTGACAAACCTGTGACGATAATTTATTTGTTATGGCCACTTTGGTTTGTAATGTTGTACATTTTGGGACGTGCACTGGTGAAGTTGTATGAAAAGCAGCCCTGAAGTGTTAATTAGATGATGCAGATGCGTCCTTAGATTAGTTTTGATAGTGAGACATGTTGATCAAGAACTAAGAAGGAATTGCATATTTGTGTATTTATATGTAAATATGATTCAAGCCGGGATCTTTTTAAATTAAACTCGTTGTCCTCTCATAATTCGAACTTTCACCATCGCTCCAGTAGTTTAACCAGTAGTCAGAGTTGGGACCCAGAACTTATTTTTTTCAGGTTGTTCATAAACATTTAAAAGTTCCAGACCCTTAGACCTCAGACTGGGCTGCACGTGACCAGGACTGGTCCAGGACTGGTCCATTACTGGTCCAGGACTGGTTCAGGACTGGTCTATTACTGGTCCAGGACTGGTCCAGGACTGGTCCAGCCTTCAGAGGCAGGAAAGACAGACTGTGACAGACAGGAGGCTGGTGAGAGGAGAGGGTTGAAATGAGCATCTATCTGCTCTGAACAGCTGTTCAACATCTGCTGTGAGCCAATCAGAGCCCTGGGAAGAGGAGGAGGAGGAGGAGGAGGAGAAGAGGAGAAGAATAGTTGAAGAAGGCTGATGGCAGCGTGAGTGGGATGGAGAGACACTCAGAGAGAGGCTCAGAGGGGCAGAGATAAAACTACGATGACAGAGGATAAGTCTCCAGAGCAGTAAACTTAATTAAAGAGGGTTTTTTTCAGCGAACTGACGATGAACACTGGATGAGGGGAGAAGAGGAGTAAAGTGAGGAGCTGCAATGGGCAGGAGGCCCAGAAAGTGAGGAACAAAGCCAAAAAAGTTCAGTGGACTATGAGAAGCTAAAAGGGTTTGGATTAAAGAAGTAATAGCTGCAGAGAGGAAGAAGTAGATGGTGGTTTAGAGAAGCCTGGAAGTCAGCCGAGGTTCTCCTGCCCACAACATTTTAGTGGGGCAATTTAGGTCTGGAGCCACTCGGTTCTGAATTCATTATACCCGGAGAAGATGTGCTGGCCTGGTTGGCTGGAGAACCATCCGGCTGTAGAGGGCACAGGGAATTCTTCCTCTGTATCAATGGAAACCAGCTCAATAACAAACTCCTGGAGGGTTGTTACCAGACCAGGCTGGGGTTAGAGCGCACACACATATATTCACCGAAGGATTAAACCAGACACCAAGTCCTCACTGACACATACAGCATGGGTTTTAAGAATATTAGTTTCTCTGAGCTCTGTTCCTTTACCTCAAGCTGAATCTCCTCATGTCAGACTCTGACTCTTTTAAAGTGAAGCTGCCACTTGCTGCGTTTCCATTCCCGCTAAAAATGCAAAACCTGAATATCTCAATAAAACGTTTCTAAAAACCTCTCAGATATCTGAAGCTAAAACATCTTTACTCTCTCATGAGCTGCTTTTTCAGACGTATGGATATGATGCAGGAGGTCATGTGACCAGTCCATCTGAAGTTCATCAGAATTTAAGAGAATTCTGACTTGATTCACTGAACACCTTTCAATGGAAACAGAGCAACTAGACTTTATCTTAATTTCAGACATATCACTTTTATTTGGAGAAAAACCGTAACAGAAACACAGCTGGTGTCGTGGTTTGGTTCACAATCATTTGTGTTCTTCGTTCATGGTGAAAACTGAGTTACACTCGTCTTATAGCAGCAGTTGTAACTTTTCTGACGGCACCGATCCTCTTGATGCACAACGCAGCTTATTTATTTACGTTTTGGATGCGGAATTTTCTTAATTTCTGCATAATTTCTGCATAATGACTTAAAACTCCTGCAGGTTTCTCTAAGCTCCAGTGTTTAGTGAAGAGTTTCCAGACTCTGGAGTGAATTGGCCCCGTGGACATTAGAACACGAGGATTATGACCAACATGTGTGGACATGGATGTGTCAGATTGTCCTTTCGGTCCAGTTTAACCCGTCTCTAGTTTAACCTGGACCTCTGGTAATCTGTAATAATGTCCCTGTGAATCAAATGTTGTCTGTAATTAGTAAAGTAACAATGATCTGAACCCTGGTTCTGGTACCACAGAGGTCCTGAGATAAACCTGGTCCACAGAGAACCAGACTCTCTGGGTCTTTGTTCTGTCTCTTGTCTCTTGTCTCGTCCTGAAGACGTTTAATGAATCAAAGTGTGGACAGATGTTAGGGAGCAAAGACCCGTTCACCCATTCAGACCAGGATGAACCTGTTAACTCCACCATAAATGTGTTCATCAGGTCTAAACACTGACTGGTCCTTGGATCAATAGTCTCATCACATCCTGTTTTATTTATAAAAATAAAAAAACCCTGAGCTCCAGAGAGTCAGAGAGTAGTTTATATTAGTGGAAACACAATCTGTCGCTTTGCTTCTTAACTAGGCAAGAAAAGAAAAGGCTTAACTGTGTCTGACGCTGAGAAGCAAACAGTATGGAAATAACTGTTATGATCTCTGTGGGTGGCGCATGAAGCAGGGAGAGAAAAATAAGCAGCGAGGCTTCGGCAACACAAGCCTGTCGACACACAAACACACAAACACTGCTGCTGTGCAGATATCACAGGTGCTCATCAGGTAAACTCACACAGGCTGGATTTTATCTGTGCACAGAGAAATCAGCGTGATGGAGGCGTCCACAGAGATTTATGTGGCAGAGACACACACCTACAGGCTTTAGGGTCAATGTCAGAGAGGCTCCTGGGAAATGGAGGCAGGGACTCAACCAGGAGGATCTGTGGAGATCTGGTATCAGAGCTGGATCACATTTAACCAGGGTCAGGCCACCATGATGAAGATGATGAAGATGGTGATGATGATGATGATGACCTACCCTGCACTGCTCCAAGAAGCTTCCCTTGAGGAGTTAGGGTTAGGGACTATAAGGGTGGGGGGTTATGAGGGTGGGGGGTTATGATGGTGGGGGCTATGAAGGTGGGGGTTATGATGGTGGGGTTATGATGGTGGGGTTATGATGGTGGGGGGTTATGATGGTGGGGTTATGAAGGTGGGGGGTTGTGAAGGTGGGGAGGTTATAAGGTTGGGGGGTTATGAGGGTGGGGGTTTGTGATGGTGGGGAGTTATGAGGGTGGGGGCTATGATGGTGGGGGTTATGAGGGTGGGGAGCTATGAGGGTGGGGGTTATGAGGGTGGGGGTTGTGATGGTGGGGGGTTGTGAGGGTGGGGGGTTGTGATGATGGGGGGTTGTGATGATGGGGAGGTATGAGGTGGGGTTATGAGGGTGGGGGTTATGAGGGTGGGGGTTGTGATGGTGGGGGGTTATGAGGGTGGGGGTTATGATGATGGGGGTTATGATGGTGGGGGTTATGAGGTTGGGGGCTATGAGGGTGGGGGTTGTGATAGTGGGGGGTTATGATGGTGGGGGTTATGAGGGTGGGGAGCTATGAGGGTGGGGGTTATGAGGGTGGGGGTTGTGATGGTGGGGGGTTATGAGGGTGGGGGTTATGATGATGGGGGTTATGATGGTGGGGGTTATGAGGTTGGGGGCTATGAGGGTGGGGGTTGTGATGGTGGGGGGTTATGATGGTGGGGAGGTATGAGGGTGGGGGTTATGAGGGTGGGGGTTATGATGGTGGGGGGTTGTGAGGGTGGGGGTTATGATGGTGGGGGGTTGTGAGGGTGGGGGTTATGATGATGGGGGTTATGATGGTGGGGGTTATGAGGTTGGGGGCTATGAGGGTGGGGTTATGAGGGTGGGGGTTATGAAGGTGGGGGTTATGATGGTGGGGGTTATGATGGTGGGGGCTATGACCTATGAGCTCAGAGAGAAGGAATAAAACACACGGCTCCGAGAACTCGTTTTAATATCGTTTCTCTCACGGCCGTCAGGATATTTGACAGCGTTGATGCGTTCACGGTCGTTTTGCGTCGATGCAGCTCATAATAACACTGTGATGGTAATTAGAAGAGGAATCATATACCCACTGTTGACTTCCATTTAAAATAAATAAATCCACACACTGTTAATTATCTTCCAGTAAATTATACACACGCTTTCGAGGGAAACTGTACCTTCTATTTTTACCTCATACAAGTAGTTCACAAATCTAAATGTGTGATCTGTTCTAGCTGTTATATTATTATTATTATCATTATTATCATTATTCTTATTACTAGTAGGAGGAGGAGGAGGAGAATTATATTGTCAACTAATGTCTGTGAAGGAACTGTGGTCATGACCTATATCTGGTCATGTGGAAGTTAGAGTGTAAATAAAGAACATCTGACACATTCTTACCTGTCCTGTCATACTGAGTGTTGTTAGAAAACCATCGACTGGAGAAAGAGGACGAACACTGTCCTCCAATAAGAGAAGGGCTTTCCCATGTGAGGTAGACGGGTATCTGTGTGGTATCTGTGTGATATCTGGTATCTGAGTGGTATCTGTTTGATATCTGTGTGGTATCTGGTATCTGAGTGGTATCTGTTTGATATCTGTGTGGCATCTGATATCTGTGTGGTATCTGGTATCTGTGTGGTATCTGAGTGGTATCTGTGTGATATCTGTGTGGTATCTGAGTGATATCTGGTATCTGAGTGGTATCTGTTTGATATCTGTGTGGTATCTGGTATCTGAGTGGTATCTGTTTGATATCTGTGTGGCATCTGATATCTGTGTGGTATCTGGTATCTGTGTGGTATCTGAGTGGTATCTGTGTGATATCTGTGTGGTATCTGAGTGGTATCTGTGTGATATCTGTGTGATATCTGTGTGGTATCTGAGTGCTATCTGTGTGGTATCTGAGTGGTATCTGTGTGATATCTGTGTGGTATCTGAGTGGTATCTGAGTAGTATCTGTGTGGTATCTGGTATCTGTGTGGTAGCTCATGAAGCAGCTGTATCGAAGCCCTGTGTTGAAGGTTTGGTCACATGATTTATGACGTATGAACCCATGAGGTAAAACAGAGATGAGTTGCATTCAGTACTAAAGCTTCTATAAAACTATTAGAGAAAGATTAATGGGAGCAAATAAAAAGTGTTGCCCACTGGTGAGAGGTGATGAAGTGTAGTAGACGATGTAAATGGTCGACATCTGTTAAACTAGAATGTGCATAGAAAATCAAATCCCTTACAAGCGTGAACCAGTAAGTGACACGTCTCCTTGTTGTCCACTAGACGTCCTAATCAAGCACCAAGTCACTCAGTGCGTTTACATGCAGAGTTTAATGGAGCTTTGCTCTAAACTCTACTTCCTGACTACGTCCTTGTCCCAGTTTACATGCAGCGGAGAAAATCTAATAACTGTTCTCCTCCTCCACACTAGGGGGCGATACGTGTCTTATCAGCGGGTTAATACCACGTTAATACGGCCCGATTTCTGGGTGATCTATTACGTGATATAATAAACTAGAGTCGTTCATGTGTCAGACATTTAAACAACAACCAGACGGATAATAGCACATTTTTAATCTCGTACGTAATGTTCGCGTTGATTCTGGTGCAGGTAGGTGGCGCTATCCCTCAGACGGCTCTTCTACCAGCTCTGTTTACCTTCTTCTTCTTCTGCGACCGTCTTTCTTGGATGTTTTTGTTCTAGAGTCACACGCCAGCGTAATGATGTGGAGCATGAACACACACATTATCCGATCAATACTGCGATTAAGCCGATACATGGCAGAGAAAAACGAATCCAATCACATTATCTGAGCGTCTCAATCAGACAACGAGAACTCTGACTTTAATCGGAATAACGTGTTTAGATGCACTTAAGTTCTCCTCTTAGAGTCCGATTAAGGCAATAATTAGTTATTTTCATGTGCATGTAAACGCACTGAGTGAAGCCTCCAGTGATGAAACAGTTTTTGAATTAAGTGTTGAAGCTTGGCCGTCGCTGGGTAGAACATTAATCTGAGCTGGTTCACCAGGAGCTAGAGACGCCCGGTTTACGTTCTTTGGCTTTTTTTTATTTAGAGATGAGATTAAATGAGATGAGCCTGATTTGTGATGCATTTAAAACTAATTGCACATAAATACATGTGGTTGGTGATTTACTGCCTTTAGATATTAGGTGGATTCAGTTCGTTCTTTAGTTTCTGAACAGGTAAAAGTTTTAGTGACTGACGCTCTTATTTTAAAAGACTAAAAACAGAGTCACGTCTCCTCCTCCACCTCCAGCAGATCTGATCCAACAGTGTGAATTATTAGTGGAGCTGATCCAAACACAGAACATTAACCTGGATCTCTGTCGCACAGATTTCACCTGCATCAGCTTTTAATGAGTTTGTCTCAGACAAAATCTAATAACGGAGATGGAGCCATACATCAGAGTAACTGTGTTGGTTAGTCTGGGGGGGGGGTATAGCTGCTAGAGTGGCACATCCTTCCTCTTAATTGGAGAAACTCTCTATTTTAATTAGAGGAAATGTTGCTCAGCTCGCACAACGTCTCCTCACCTACGAGTCTAATTACATGATGTCTCACACAGGCAGGTTTTAACTTAAAGACAGAACATGGGCTGGATGGGGGGGGGGGGGGGGGGGGGTGGGGCCAGGATGTTTTCATCCTCATCACATCATTGGATAATAATAAGAATTGTTATTATTTCTCAGGACTGAAATCATCTGGAGTTAAACTCTAAAAACCGTCTTGAGCGGATCCAGAGTTCGCTCTGACTTGTTGTTTTGCTCCGTTGCCCTCGGTGCCATTTAAATGCCAGAAACATTTGGAAATGCTCAGACTGTGACAAGGCCCTGATGATATATAACCCCCCCCCGTAAATAATGCCCCCCGAGACATCTCCACTTCATGCTGCTCAGGATCCTCATTCACAGCCAAATCCTAAACTGTATTTCACCATCACTGTCACAGCAACGTATTTATGGAGCAGAATTAAGACTGAAAACAATTAGTGGAATTGGTTTGTTTTGCTGTTGGAGCATTTTACACAGATGTGTTTAATTATGTCACCACTCAGCTCGTTGTTGTTCTAGACTCATAGGACTAATGGACTCAGAGGATCCGGATCAGGATCAGATCAGGAGAGAAAACTTAAAACTGAAGAATAAACAACAACCAAAGACTGGGAGAACTGGGGGGTTAAGGACAAAGTGTTGTCTAAATGGAAATGGTTGCTGCCTCAGTTGTCGTACAGGGGGAGACTCATCCAGAGGGCAACCTGGGCTTTTCCTGGTCTGGACTCACTGGGTTCGGGCTGAACTCTCTATCTGCCGGTAGCTGGACCTGGTCAGGGACTGGCCAGTGTTCAGGCCTCATCCAGACTGTAAACAGCTCAGAGGTTACTCTACAGCTGTGGTCCAAGCTGGTCGGGTGCAGCTCCACTGATCCTGGGGAGATGCTGGAAGACTGGGGCTTGGAATTCAGCTTTTCATGACCCAGTCTGAGGATCTGGACCTGGCAGGGACCCCTTTCTATATGTCAGTGCTGCAGGACAAGACCACGCGTGAAGCCGTACAGACTCCAGGTTCATGGATGTTTGAGGAGCCTGTGTTGTTCAGTGACTTAGTAAGAACTCAAACGCACTTGTCCCAAAGTATTGAGTGAAGAGTGAGACTGTCAGCACATGACTAATTTATTTGACCTGGCTCTGCTAAGCTAGCTTTCTGTCTGACCGGGACCAGGACCCAGAGTTCTGGGAGCTGCTACTGTAAAATAGTAAACCACATGCAGGACTTCAGTCCTACACTGTCGTGGGATGGAGAGAAAAGTTCAGTTTATTGTTTCCGTGTGCTTTGTGTCTGTGCTAACATGAGGGTAATGCAATGACTGTATTGTTTTTTTCTGGCAGTGTTTTAAATAAAGGGACTTTTGGATGTTGCTGGGTTCTTCCAGGGCTGGGGGGCACAGAGGGTTTTCAGAGTCTCTTAGCTCCATCCAGACTGTGACTTTCCTCAGAGCGACGCTGCGACAGAGATTTCCAAACATTTCTCAAAGCCCCAACGAGCTGAATTATGGCTAATTAGTCACCGGGCTGCCACGGTTTATTAGGGTGACGACGTCTGCAGCTGACAGCACACGTCTCTGTCTCTGCCCTCAGCAATGACATTATTGAAATAAATAATTCACCATCACATCTGTTATCCATTCAGTCAACATCTCTCCTCCGTTGGTGGTTTGGTGCTGAGTGCAGAGCTGCACACGTTCACTTGTTTCTGTGTAGTTCAAACTCTCCAAAGCTTTAGCTTTAGCGCTGCGTTAGCTTTAGCGCTGCGTTAGCTGCCTGGTCAAAATGTAGTATAGACATACATGGAGTTAATTTAAAACAAAGAGCACAATAAAGTGAAGCAGAACCTTTAACCCTCATAAGGACAAGTCTCATTTTCATTTCATTTATTTTTTGATAACTTTGTGGTAGTTTGCTCATATTTGGCAAAGATGTGTATATTTTATTTTTTATTTTTTTTTTAGCAACTTTTGATATTTCAAACTCAAATCCCATAATGCTCCATTTTAACACTGTGTGACCTGAACAGTTACGTTGTTTCCATTTAGAGACTAAAGTGTCTCAATCAGATCCCAAACCTTTGACTAATACCTGACTTTAACACTTTATATGCCACAGTTTGGGAAAAATATTTAAATATTTTCAATAATATGAATAAAATCCAAGGCTCTAATAATCCCCCAAGAAGATTATTAGAAATATTTCAATTTTTGTGTTTTGTTGTGTTTTTTTTTTTTTGTTTTTCTGAAAAACTTGTGACTCCGTCAGAACCAGTGGAATACGAAGGTTAAAGTGAATCAGACTTTTAGGACTGAAGAGGATTAATGGGTTCATGTAAAATGGAGACGACTTTTATTCAAAGACCAGAAATCACCTGAGATCAGCTTCATTAATATTAGACGACACAACGAAAGAACAGTTTTAGGTTTGTTTCTGGATTTAAAAATAAAACTGAAATAACCAAAAAAAAAAAAAGTGTTTAATTTCCATCCAGGCCTGAAATCATCTGCTTCCAGCTGAAGACGTAGGGAGTTTGAGTTTCACTTCTTTAAAGTGTGTGCAGCTCTGGGAGGTTGTGTGTTTGTTGTGTAACTAAAGTCAAACTGAACCAAGTCAGAAACTACAAACTGTCCAACATGGAAACTAAAGCAGGAACTTCATCTGGTAGATTTCCTGTTGTCTGTCCCTTTGTCTCTGTCCCTCTGTCTCTGTCCCTCTGTCTCTGTGTCTCTCTCTGTCCCTCTGTCTCTGTCTGTCTGTCTCTGTCCTCCTGATATAATCCACATTATTTGACTGAGCAGCAGAATCAGCCTTCAGGGACGATCACGGGCTCAGGACGCTTCATTTTTAGCTCCACATGACGGGGCCGCTGGTTGGACACCGTCTGTCCGTCAGAGTGTGTCTCTCCTCATTTGTCTCCTCTCTTCATGTTGTTCTGGAGGCTCTGGGTGACCTTATAGGAGGAGGAGGAGGAGGATGTGAACTGAAGTAACCTGAGACGTCTGCTCCACCTGATCCTGGTCCTCTGCCCCCTGCTGGTTAGTTCAGGCTCTGCACTCTCTAGCTTTGGCAGCCGTTTCCAAAATGGCCGCCTCCATGGACTTTATCATGTTTTTCACAAATTATATATATATATTATATATTTTACATATTATATCACAGTGAAATCTGACAGAACCCAGAACTTCTGAATTGTCTGTGATAAAGATGGAAACGAACTGGACTTAGTTGTAACGAATGTCCAGAAATTCTAGTTTACAACAGACACTAATCCGGGGTTCTGGGTTCTGGGTTGAGTCGACACATCTGTTCTGTTCTCCAGGAAAACTACACAAAAACCCCATGAATCTCTTTAATAATAGAGAAAATGACGTGTTTTCTCCTGTGCGACGAGAGAAGACACAGAATCAATGCATTTCTATTATTGTGCAGGAGTAAATACTCAAAGTTTTGTAACACACATGTTGTGGGCGGTAACGGGCAGAAATCCAGTGAGTTCGTTCAGGGAGATGAAGAAAAGTGTCTCTGCAGGACTCTACTCTGGTCACCATCACATCTCACACCTTCTGATTATCAGTAATTCATTTTATGTTTGTGTCAAGTCACATGTAAATAAACAACACAAACATTCATTCATTTCTTTATTTTTCTGTTTATTTACTAAATAAAAACAAATAAAAATGTTTTGTGTAAATTAGCACACTGGTGTTTTATATTAAATATAATATTGATTCTGTTTTCACATCTATTCAGTGTGTCACGTTTTCATTTCTAATTCTAGATTATTCCAGAGATCGACTCCTATAATTAATAATAATTAGTTTCTCTTAGTTCACATCCTCTGGATCCAGTTTTATTTGAACGGATCCTTATTCTCTCTGTGATATAAAATCTGGTTTAGTTCTAGTTTTATTTCTCCTCAACTAAAGTTCAGTTAATAATAGTGAATATTTAGTTTTATTTAATATTACAGCAGATATTTTGTTCTTAAAATGATTCATATGTGGTTTCAAACTTAGCTTCATTAATAATAACTCATAAAAAATGTATTTTAATATTATCTACCATGATTTGTTATATATTATATATTTAGTTCGACTAAAGTCTGGTGACAGTTTATTAATGAAACTAAATGTAATGGTTCAGTGGGAAACTTCATCTTTATATGAAGGATCCTGTTTAGGAAAAGAATAAAACCAAAGCAACAGAAATACACTGGATATATAATAATAATAATAATTATAATTATCATACCGTACCATATATCACTGATATTATTTACTTATTTTTAAAGTTAAAGGTCTATAAACACTTTAAATACATCTTTTCTTTCATCCGTGATGAAAGAGGATGAAATAAACTTGACATTGATGTAATTCATCAAGTGTCACATGAAACGAACCAAATAAACACGAGTCTGGACGACGTTCATCACATGAATCGTCCCAATTATTTAATTACCGGAGTCAGAACATGGAGGTTTTTAAATGGGACCTCGTCATATGAGCTCAGTGTTTATTTCATGAAATGTGCCTCAGTTTAAATCCTTGTTATTCATATAACGCTCCACACACCAGCAGCAGGTGAAGAAAACTAATTAGCATCGGACCCCAGATAAACTTATACAGTCTCAGCAAACACATGTTTTATTCAGCGTTTCTCAGGCGCCGCAGTTTGTTTATGAGCCGCAGTTACAGCTTCACAGAGGAGACGACAACGAGACGAGGAAACGCTGCCGTCACCACAATGACACTGCTCACAAACACAAGTAACATGAGAAACACAAGAAACACAAAACACAAAAAACACGAGTAACACAAGAAACACGACTAACACAAGAAAAAACACAAGAAACACAAGAAACACAAAAAACACAAGAAACGCAAGAAACACGAGTAACACAGGAAACACAAAAACACAAGTAACACAAGAAACACAAAATACGCAAAAGAAACACAAAAAACACAGGAAACACAGGAAACAAAAAACACAGGAAACACAAAAAACACAAGTAACACAGGAAACACAAGTAACACAAGGAACACAAGAAACACAAGAAACACAAAAAACACAAAAAAACGCAAGAAACACAAGAAACACAAAAAACGCAAGAAACACAAAAAACATAAGTAACGCAAGAAACACGATTAACACAAGAAACACAAAAAACAAGAAACACAAGAAACGCAAAAAACACAAAAAACACAAGAAACACGCGTAACACAAGAAACACGAGTAACGCAAGAAACACAAAAAACACAAAAAACACAAGAAACGCAAGAAACGCGCGTAACACAAAAAACACAAGAAACGCAAGAAACACAAAAAACACAAGAAACAAAAAACGCAAGAAACACAAAAAACACAAGAAACGCAAGAAACACAAGAAACACAAAAACCGCAAGAAACACAAAAAACACAAGAAACGCAGGAAACACGCGTAACACAAAAAACGCAAGAAACGCAAGAAACACAAGAAACAAAAAACACAAGAAACGCAAGAAACACAAAAAACGCAAGAAACACAAAAAACACAAGAAACACGCGTAACACAAAAAACGCAAGAAACACAAGAAACACAAAAAACGCAAGAAACACAAGAAACACAAAAAACACAAGAAACGCAAGAAACACAAAAAACGCAAGAAACAAAAAAACACAAGAAACACAAGTGACACAAAAAACGCAAGAAACACAAAAACAAAAAGCAAAGAACAAGCACAAGAAACACAAAAAACGCAAGAAACACAAGAAACACAAAAAACACAAGAAACGCAAGAAACACAAAAAACGCAAGAAACACGCATAACACAAAAAACGCAAGAAACACGCGTAACACAAAAAACGCAAGAAACACAAAAAACGCAAGAAACACAAAAAACACAAGAAACGCAGGAAACACGCGTAACACAAAAAACGCAAGAAACACAAGAAACACAAAAAAAGGCAAAACAAAACACAAGAAACACGCGTAACACAAAAAACGCAAGAAACACAAGAAACACAAAAAACGCAAGAAACACAAGAAACGCAAAAAACGCAAGAAACACAAGAAACATAAAAAACACAAGAAACACGCGTAACACAAAAAACGCAAGAAACGCAAGAAACACAAAAAACGCAAGAAACACAAGAAACACAAGAAACGCAAGAAACACAAAAAACGCAAGAAACACAAAAAACACAAAAAACACAAGAAACACGCGTAACACAAAAAACGCAAGAAACACAAAAAACGCAAGAAACACAAGAAACACAAAAAACGCAAGAAACGCAAGAAACACAAAAAACACAAGAAACACGCGTAACACAAAAAACCCAAGAAACACGCGTAACACAAAAAACCAAAGAAACACGCGTAACACAAAAAACGCAAGAAACACAAGAAACACAAAAAACGCAAGAAACACAAGAAACACAAAAAACACAAGAAACGCAAGAAACACAAAAAACGCAAGAAACAAAAAAACACAAGAAACACAAGTGACACAAAAAACGCAAGAAACACAAAAAACGCAAGAAACACAAGAAACACAAAAAACGCAAGAAACACAAGAAACACAAAAAACACAAGAAACGCAAGAAACACAAAAAACGCAAGAAACACGCATAACACAAAAAACGCAAGAAACACGCGTAACACAAAAAACGCAAGAAACACAAAAAACGCAAGAAACACAAAAAACACAAGAAACGCAGGAAACACGCGTAACACAAAAAACGCAAGAAACACAAGAAACACAAAAAAGGCAAGAAACACAACACAAGAAACACGCGTAACACAAAAAACGCAAGAAACACAAGAAACACAAAAAACGCAAGAAACACAAGAAACGCAAAAAACGCAAGAAACACAAGAAACATAAAAAACACAAGAAACACGCGTAACACAAAAAACGCAAGAAACGCAAGAAACACAAAAAACGCAAGAAACACAAGAAACACAAGAAACGCAAGAAACACAAAAAACGCAAGAAACACAAAAAACACAAAAAACACAAGAAACACGCGTAACACAAAAAACGCAAGAAACACAAAAAACGCAAGAAACACAAGAAACACAAAAAACGCAAGAAACGCAAAACACAAAAAACACAAGAAACACGCGTAACACAAAAAACCCAAGAAACACGCGTAACACAAAAAACCAAAGAAACACAAGAAACACAAAAAACGCAAGAAACACAAGAAACACAAAAAACACAAGAAACACAAAAAACACAAGAAACATAAGAAAAACAAAAACACAAAAAACACAAGAAACGCAAGAAACACAAAAAACACAAAAAACACAAGAAACACAAGAAACACAAGAAACGCAGGAAACACAAGAAACACAAGAAACGCAAGAAACACAAAAAACACAAGAAACGCAGGAAACACGCATAACACAAAAAACGCAAAAAACACAAGAAACACAAGAAAAACAAAAACGCAAGAAACACAAGAAACGCAAAAAACGCAAGAAACACAAGAAACACAAAAAACGCAAGAAACACAAGAAACGCAAGAAACACAAAAAACGCAAGAAACACAAAAAACACAAGTAACACAAAAAACACAAGTAACACAAGTAACACAAGAAACACAAAAAACACTAGTAACACAAGTAACACAAGTAACACAAGAAACACTAGTAACACAAGTAACACAAGAAACACTAGTAACACAAGTAACACAAGAAACACAAGAAACACAAGTAACACAAGTAACACTCGTAACATAAGTAACACAAGTCCTTGACAATGAGCCCTTAAAGCATCAGGCCAGAGCTGCTGAACTCGCTGGTTTGGTTTTATTCTAATAATTAACGCAGAGTTGTTACGTTTGTTACGTGATTATTTCTTCAGGACGTTCAACTAAAACCCTCAGTGACTCCTACATCTGTACCATCCACAGCATCTGGACCACATCCATCACCATCAGCCCTGCACAGAGGACTGGACCAGGACTCCTCTGGACCAGGACCAGGTCTCCTCTGAACCAGGTCTCCTCTGAACCAGGTCTCCTCTGGACCAGGTCTCCTCTGGATCCATGTGGTATTGTGTTGGTATTTGCTCCAGTTTACATGTCGTATCATTTGCATGGTTTTATCTGGGAGGTGTCTGGGTGGAGTAGAACCTCATCGCTCAGCACTGACATGTGACAATAAACTCTTAGAACCTTTATCAGCTCCTGCATCTTATTCATCACTGATTTCATCACTGATTTCAGTCTTTATCTGATGGAAGACGTTTGTTGCACGTCATTAAAGGAGAAGCTTCATGTTCCTTGTTTCTGGTCGACGTGAGAACGAAGCGACGTTGATTCGTTTGTGGAGAGTTTTCTGTCTGTCACAGTATCACCCTGATGCTGCCGCCTCCATTTCTGTGCATTTAGTAGGAGTTAGGAGTTCCCACAGAAAATGTTCATGGACCAATGACACAAGTAGTTTGGTTTAAGTGGTAACACCACCACAATCTGAAGCTCTTGGACCCGGACGTCTTCCAGGAACCCAACAAGTCCAACAAGTCCTGTTGTCCTCATGTTTTTAAACTTTGTCTTTTGAATATCTGAGATGAAACTGCACTGAAATTCAGCAGCAACAAAGAAGTCCAGCTTCTCAGGACTAGAGATGAGTCCTGATACTGGCACCATGATGCTAACAGTGCTAATGCTAACAGTAGTAACCAGACTGATCTGGTTCCAGTGAGTGTGTAATTAGCTTAGCCTCCTTAGCTCTATAGCTGCATGGATGGAAATGAACCTTCAACACGTCTGAGACCAAACGTTTGTCTAAAGTTTGTCTGGACTTCACCTCTAAAGATGCAACAAGGAGGAAACACCTGGAATTAGACTCAACATCTGACCACACATAGCATTAGCATTAGCATTAGCATGGCATTTTATTAAAGGACCAGAGATGTAGCGTCTCTGATTCCTGACAGATCCCACGACTCTGGTTCATTATTATTATTATTATTATTATTTTATGTTGGTTCAGTTATTTCTTAGTCTTAGTTGTGTTTATATTATTTAAATTCAGATTCTGTTCAACTTGAAAATCACAAAATTCCTTAAAATAAAAAGTTTTCAGACAAAGTTTGTACTGGTTTGACTCTGGTATCAGATAAAACCAGAGCCAGACCTCGTCAGGACAGAGTCCATTAAACGTCCCCCGTGGGTCCAGATGTGGGACAGAGCTGCAGTCGGTGGACAGGCCGCGTGGACCAGGACGGCGTCAATAAGTCATTTCTCTCAGCTCCAGTGTCGTTTGTCTGGCCGGCAGAAACCAATGAGAATCCATTATATCGAGCAGCGTCCTGGTCTGAGTCGGCCTCACGCGTCCTGACAGCGACCAATCGAACGCTGAATCACAGTCTCTGCTGTCCAATAGAGTTCAAGGAGAACGGAGGCATCGGATTCTTAATTACTAATAGACTCAGGAGGAGATTCTCCATCTGGTCCCTGTGGTGTCGTCCTTTTCTCTTCCTCCCTCATTCATTACGAACCCGGACAGAAGAAGTGATTCTTCCTTTACTCTGGTAAAACTCATAAAGTGCAGGCTAATGGACAGAAGGAAAAAGTATAAATAATGTTTTTTATTATTATTTTTACCATTAATGAAACGAAAATGAAATAAAGTTGTGTCATGATAATTAGACTGAACTGAGCAGGTTCTGATCTGGAGCTTCTCTTTCTTTAAGTTCAGACTCAATAGAACAAAAATAATAAACCTAATTTAACATGAAGGAAAGATTAATACTAATAGTAATAAAATAATGAGAGGTTTCTTTGTCGTGGACGATCGTCTGCTTGAGTTCAGTTTCAGCCTGAGACTTTTGTCCTGTGGTCATTTTAGCTTCATATACACATATATTTATATATTTAATCTTCATGGACACGTTCCTTGTTGCAGTCGCACTGGTTCATTTGTGAAGTTGTGTTGTCAGACGTGAAACACCTCCATGTCTCTGGACCTTTAACAGAACGGCCACAGCCCGACAACGTTGTCCTGGTTTAAACCCGTTAAAACCATAAACATGTTTCATCATTCGCACTAAGGATTTATATGTGGCTGAGTTACGTCTCTACGTGTCTCTACGTGTCTCTACGTCCAGACATAACATGTCCCTCCATGTTCCACAAAGACCGGTTCCATGTGAACAGGGATTTATGATTTAATGTATTTTACATCTGGAAAAGACATAAGAGGTTTGTTTTGCTCATGTGACCTGAGGACGACAGTAGCTGTTTCCAGCCGATTGAGGACGTAGACAAACTAACCTGAATGTTACTGATGAACATGTTGGTCTCGTTTTAAAGACAAGACTCTGGAGTTTCTAGAATCTCTCTAAGTGGTTTAGTTCTGGAGGAATCACAGTTAAAAAAGAGCACGTTGTTGTGTTGGTTGAATCCTATAATGACACATTTACTCAGACAGAGTTGGAGTCTGATTGGTTCGTAGAGATGATGCCGTCCCATAAACCACCAGAGGAACAAATGAGGAGCAGTGACAGTTTGATGGTGAATTCATTTCCAACCTGTTTCTGTTTCACTTTCTTTGACCAGAGAGAGAAGAACGAATGAAAAAAGATGCAGCTTTGTGTTTTTATTTTTTTTGCTTCTTTTGTTCCTCGACTTGAATCCACTGTGGTTGTTTTACCTGTTCTCCAGTACATTTGTCCTCCTCCTCTTCCTCTGTAATATGACAAATCTTTCTCTTCTCCTTCATCTGCGCCTCCTCTGGTCTCATCTCTCCTCCTCGTTGATCGACTCCTCTGGTCCCGGAGCCGCAGGGTTTAACACAACCTTTGATATCAGCTCCTCTTCCTCTGTGACATGACTCCTCAGGGAGGAGGAGGAGGAGGAGGAGGAGGCTTAGACTCCACTGATCTGTCTTTCAAACAGACGACACCGAGGTCACTGCTTCAGGATGAACCCTCCACGACTCACTGCTGCAGAAACGTGAGGGAATGACTGCGACGTCGTAAAGGAGAAACCTTCAGCTTCATCTTTCATTCTGAGACCAGAGATCCTCAGTTTACTCTGAGACTTTAAAGATCTTCAGTTTACTCTCAGGCTTTAAAGATCCTCAGTTTACTCTGAGACTTTAAAGATCCTCAGTTTACTCTCAGGCTTTAAAGATCCTCAGTTTACTCTCAGGCTTTAAAGATCCTCAGTTTACTCTCAGGCTTTAAAGATCCTCAGTTTACTCTCAGACTTTAAAGATCCTCAGTTTACTCTCAGACTTTAAAGATCCTCAGTTTACTCTCAGACTTTAAAGATCCTCAGTTTACTCTCAGACTTTAAAGATCCTCAGTTTATTCTCAGACTTTAAAGATCCTCCCGTCTGTAAAAGGCCTCTGACTTGTATGACTGTTGTTTCTCTTCCATTTCCTCACAAATGCACTGGTTTAGGACAAAAATCTGTCTCCTCTGGTCTAGTTGGTAATGATGATATATTATCATGAATGATAATGACCCAAAGCTTTAGTCCGAGCTCCACCAGAACCACCTGAGGAGAACTACCTGGAGAGACCACGGCCCAGTCTGGACTTTAACCCCACGGAGCTGGTTTATGTGAAAGTAAAATCCCTACGAGGGCCAAGAACTCTCTGAAAAATATCTGACTTCCATCTTAGAAATAAAGAATGTCTCTATAAGTCACTTTCAGATCCAAACCATGACCTGGAGGTGGAGCAGACTTCAGCAGGAAAACATCTGAGCGTTGTATATCGCCCCCCACAGGCCAGGAGGTCCATCAGTTTGACGGCGGAGTGAGAGGCGTCCAGACTTCCAGCTCAAGAAGAAGAAGAAGAAGAAGAAGAAGAAGAGACGCTGACCTTAAAATCTGATGCTGATGTTTTTGAAATGGAAATTTTGAAATATGGATCAAACTGATTCAGTTTTAAGAAGAAACACTGATGGTTGAAACACGGCTTTAGTTGAACAGGGCTGTTTCTCTAGCAGAGGAACCAGAGACGCTGTGTGATGACTTCTCCTCAGCCATTCACATGAATTACAAACAGGGCACGTTTCATAAAGGTCAGCGTTACCTGATAACACAATTATTTTCACAGCGTTGCGAGCGCACTGACCTCATGTCAATGTCAGAGTCACCGCTGTCCTTGACTCATAGAAAGGGTTTTTCTCTGGGAGAAACTGGTTTCAGAGACGCCTCCCTTTAATACGACGTCCTGAACATCAGGAGCCACAGGAGCCCGAGGGTTTTCTTTAATACTCCGGCTGAAAGGTCGTGTTTCCTTTGAGTCTCCGTTGGCACAAAGATGAATGTTGTTGGAGGGGAATCACTGTGTGTCCTCATGGCTCAAAGAGAAGAACATAGTCCAGGTTCAATGAAGCATTTTCTGTCAATAGATTTCAGTTGTTTATTTTGCATAGTTTATTCCTTTACTTGTATTTCTTTGTATGTATTAATTCTATGAGTGTGGTTTTATTTTTATTATACATAAAGAAAAGTGCAGGTGGCGAGTCCTTAACATTTACTGCATTTCCTGATCTCTTCTTCAATGAATTAAGCCGACACTGATCTAAGCGACTCCTCAATGAAGCAGCAGCTACTTCCAGCGTCGGTGGGTGAGAACAACTTCATTCAACTTAAACTTAGTTCCCATCAGACGTCAGCGTTAACATCTGATCTGCAAACATGAGCTTAATCACTCACACACTCGGCAGGAGGAAGCAAAGAGAGGAGGTAAAAACAGAATATATGTACAGAGAGGACGTAGAAATAGGACAGATAGATGAAACATAGAGAGGAAATAATGAAGGAAAGAGAAGAGAGGAAAGAAACACACACACACACACACACACACACACACACACACAGAAAAAAAACAACACAAACCCAGTTTACTCACAGGAATTCAAGGACACACAAATATTCTGACCTGATGCATGTTTGTGTGTGATGCAGTTTCTCCATCTTTAAACCTTCCTCTTCCTCTTCCTCTTCCTCTGGCACTGCGACGTGTCGCTTGGCATTCTGCAAATGTCAGAAGGATAGAAGTGTTCACAAATGCAGCCCGGCACACGGGAGATTACATTTTATCAACATACAAATGAGCACGGTGACAGAATACTAACCACGGCTGAGATGACGGCAAAACGCCTGTGACATTGAAATGTGTGTGTGTGTGTGTGTGTGTGTGTGTGTGCGTGATGTGGACGTCTGTAACTGAGTTTAAAAGGAAAATAATCAAATATGGAGACACTGACGCTCTGTGGTTTTTATTTATCTGAGCTCCAGAGACTCCAGGTTGTTTCCAGATGATGTAGAACTGCACATAAATCAGCACAGCATCAACCTGCCTCTAATCTGAACACATAAAACATGTGCAGCATAGCAACGTCCAGCTTTAATAAAGTGGCTTCTTCTTCTTTGATATTGATCTGATATCTCGTCTTTCTCCTTCTTCTCATCCATCCTGTCTTGTTTTGTTTTTATGCTCCTCCACTCATTACATTCACATTCATAAATACACAGGATAAGATGGTAAAATCCCTTTTGCCACGATCTGAGGCAAAACACAATTAGAAGTCCAACTGAAAAGCCAACCAGCAGGCTAGCAGCCAGCTAACCCTAACCCAACCAGCAGGCTAGCAGTCAGCTAACACTAACCCTAACCCAACCAGCGGGCTAGCAGTCAGCTAACCCTAACACTAACCCAACCAGCAGGCTAGCAGCCAGCTAACCCTAACCCAACCAGCAGGCTAGCAGTCAGCTAACCCTAACCCAACCAGCAGGCTAGCAGTCAGCTAACCCAACCAGCGGGCTAGCAGTCAGCTAACCCTAACCCAACCAGCAGGCTAGCAGCCAGCTAACCCAAACCCTAACATGCAACTACACTTCAACCAACACTTCCCCTCTACCCAAGAATGAAAGATCAACCTGTGAACCTGTAGTCCTTCCTTCGTCTTCCGTCCTCTACTAGATGAACCCGTCTCTCATTCATGTCTCAGTCTTTTGCTGATCTGTTCATTAGTCTTTCTGTGAATAACAAGCAACCATGCAACAGTCGAACAACCCCAACACCTTGGACACGGTTTTGCTCACAGTTTTTGTTCATAATGACCATTAGCACATATTCTGTTTTACTAGATAATATGTATTTTCATTATTATTATTATTTTTAAAGAGTTTTTATGTGTAACTATGACCAAGGGCCACATTCAGCAGTTTGATCTGAAGGAGCCGAAAACATGACGGCGACATAAGTGATAACAACCACTCCAAGTTTACTGTAATCAGCTGATTTCATGAACCCGCTGGAGCATCGTTGCCTCCTCGCGTGACTCCAGCTGAGTTTCCATTAGTTTCTCACAAAATTCAATTCAGAAATTGAAAGACCTGTTGTTCTTTGTTTCCACTGAAAGGAGTTTAGTGAATGAGCTGTAACTCTGGTCTCTGGTGATTTCCCATAATTCTCTTAAAGTCTTGTCACTTTGAGGAGGATGAACTTCAGATGAACTGGTGGAAAAAAGTGTTTCCATCGCACTTTTGGGATAAAATTTATTGACTCCTCATGAGAGCGTTTTTTATTGTGATATTTTGATTTTGCACATTTCTGGGGGAAATGGAAAAGCAGCAAATGACTCTCGTTCAGTTGTTGTGACGGCGTCATTCAGACACAAACGTTTCTCCACACTCAGCTCGTCCTGTCACCACTGAACTGTTTGCTGTTGAGCTACTCTCCATTTTCAATTTAGCACCGAGACGTTTTGTGATTGCTTGTTATTAGCATAATAATACAAGATTAAGAATGAATGAATTACAGGTCTGACAGTAGAGCGTCTGAAAGAGGAAACAGTAGATACGACTTTAATTTGAGAGAATGGAGAGCAGGGCTCAGCGATGCAGAATGAGAACGTTTCCCTTCATGATGATTAAAAATAAAACGGTAGCAGAAAACATTTCAGACGAACGAATCGGTCCGTCAACAAATGTGTTCATTAACAGGACGTTTAACTGTTTGTTGCACACGGAAGGTTCAGATAAAGTGCAATGGGGTGTTTTCCAAAATGAAAAGAGAAAATGGGAGACGTCCTCTTCCATTTAGGAAGTCGCCTCTGCAGCCGTCCAGGAGATAAGAGGTAAGAGATGATGGACGGAAGCCTGTAGGCACCAATATGTAGCATTTAAACAGCTTTTTGATTTGACCGTTTAAATTCAAGAAGTTCATGTGATGAAAACCACTGGCTGGCTGTAAAATAAAAAATGACTAAATCACAGACAGAGTGTTTCGAGGTTCCCGCTATCAACTGATGTCATGTCAGAGATCAAAAGTAGCACAAGTGATTAATTTACATGCAAATGTAATGGATTGTTACTTTAACCCTGAAGCAGCGTCCGATCGAACGGACGCCAGGACGGACCTGGACAACTTGACCCTATTTCTGCTTAACCGCCCTGTCTGTTGATTTCCATAAAACTCCTGCAGCTTTGAGAAGAGAAGTGAAATACGAGCTGACGGTGGGTGGAGAGTCAGAGCTGGTGGAGGCGAAGGGAGAAGCCGGGGGGTCGGTTGGAGCAGAGAGAGGAGCCTCCAGCGGCAGAGCAGCAACATCTGTCACAGCTGGCAGCGCCTTGTCTCCATCTCCCTCATAGCCTCTCCTCCACCGATAGTTCCTCTTCCTTCCTCCTTCCTCATTATCACATCCTTGACTTCTACAGAGTAGTCGACTGCTGCATCACTGATCACAAGACAATACCAACATGGCCGCCTCCTAGAAGACAGGTGAGGAGTCCAGGGGGTCACTGTCCATTCTACCGGGACATGTCAGTCCTGAACTCTGACTAAAGTACAACAGACATGCTAAGGCTAACGCTAGCAGAAGAACGGTCCAGTCAGTAACAGTTTCACCAAGAGAGAGGAGGAGGCTGCACGTCAACTATCTGATAAAGTTATTAGAGCTTTAGCTTCAGAGAAACACCTGCTCCACTATCCATCTACCAACAGGCTACTGATGGTGCAGATTCATACACAGACCAAACACATCTGCAGAGCACAGTATATGTGTTCTGTTAACTGTGGCTGTAGAGCGTGTTTTTGTCCTTGATGTCAGTGAATGCACCGTGTGAGAGATGGAAGTTATGGTGGAGCTGAGACACTGATGGTGTTCATGACGTGGTCGACAGTAGCTCGTGTTCAAGCTTTAACTTGTAGAAATCCTCCGTAGCTTCTTGTCTGTGAGATGCTACAATATGAATTCAGGTCAAAAACATAGATTTAAATAGACTCTACTGTATTTTTATTAATAACGTCATCAGTAACTAACTGACATCACCACACTATTCATTAACATTATTTATTAATATGTTACTGGGCTGAATGTAATTCAGTTGAACTGGAGAAACGATCCTCATGGATGCAGGTTGAAACCCTCACTGAGGCTCTGTGCACCACATAAAACAGTCCTGCAGTGGCCCAGATAGCCTGGAGAATTAATAAGCTCAACACTTTCCCGTCACACACTGTATAGTTGTTCCCATTTCAAAGAGGAGCTGAGTGTGTAATCTATATCATGAAGCGTCTGGGGGCTATTTTTCACTGTCTGCTTCATAATATTCAAACCTCAGAGACAGCCAACATGAAATACCTGAACAACAACACAATCCACTTCACTCTGTCACACACTCACACACAGATATGCATGAATGTGAGCTATATACATAGTGTACGTGACGGCATTATCCTGGATCACTGCAGGATGATTATAAATGTTTATTGGGCTGTAACAACTAATCAGTGTCAGTGATCATATAAGTTATTGTTTTGTCGTCATGATGTTAAAGAAGAACCAGATGAATGTTTAGGAACAAGTCAAAGTCCTGACCTTCATCCAGTAGAAATGTTGGAGCATCAGCTGATGAGAGGAAACCACCAACATCTCACAACTCAGCTGGTTCTGATCTGAATGGGATCAGATTAGACCCTGATCATATAAATATCCTGATAACACACTGGAACAACTCACTCGACAACTAAACACCATCCGCTGACACTCCCTCTGAGATTAAACACCTTTGGATTAAAACATCCCTGAATAACAGGTCAAAGTTCAACATTTATCAGAGGAGTTCTGGTTAAGCTCCGCCCCCTCACCTGATTCACCTGAGACAAACCAGGAACCAGTTTATTATTGTGTGACTAAAGAGAGACACAGACGATCAGATTCAGCTTCAGACCAAACTAACACCTTCCTCTGAGTGAGTCCAGCTACAGGAGAGAAAAGTGGAAACTACAACACTGCTGCTTCAAGCTGCTGACTCTCCACACACTGAAGGTGAGTTTGACCAAAAACAGGAAGTTAGTAGAAGATGGAGGAGCCATGACTGACTGGACTTTGTGTCTGCTGTGTTCCAGCTTCACTCAGAGACTAAATGGCTTCCAGATTAGAGGAGGATCTCTGCTGTCAGGTCTGTCAGGAGGTCTTCAGAGATCCTGTTATTCTGTCATGTAGCCACAGCTTCTGTAAAGTCTGTCTGAAGAACTGGTGGAGAGAGAATCCATTACACCAGTGTCCAGTTTGTAAGAGAAGATCTTCAAGAGATGATCCACCTTTAAACTTGGTGCTGAGGAACCTGTGTGAGTCCTTCTTACAGGAGAGAGATCAGAGATCTCCAGAGGCTCTCTGCAGTCTGCACTCTGAGAAACTCAGACTCTTCTGTCTGGACCATCAGCAGCCAGTGTGTGTCGTCTGCAGAGATTCAAGAAAACACTCCAACCACAGATTCAGTCCCATCGATGAAGCTGCAACAGATCTAAAGAAGAACCTTCAGGAAACTCTGGAGCCCTTAAAGGAGAAGTTAAAGGTTTATGAAGAAGTTAAAGTGAAGTTTGATGCAACAGAAAAACACATCAAGGTCCAGGCCCGACACACAGAGAGGCAGATTAAGGAGCAGTTCAAGAAGCTTCACCAGTTTCTAGCAGAGGAAGAGGAGGCCAGGATGGCTGCACTGAGGGAGGAAGAGGAGCAGAAGAGTCAGATGATGAAGGAGAAGATGGAGGCTCTGAGCAGAGAGATAGCAGCTCTTTCAGACACAGTCAGAGCCACAGAGGAGGAGCTGAGAGCTGAAGACGTCTCATTCCTCAACAACTACAAGGCTGCAGTGGAAAGAGTCCAGCGCTGCCCCCTGCTGGATGATCCACAGCTGCCCTCAGGAGCTCTGATAGACCAGGCCAAACATCTGGGCAACCTGGCCTTCAACATCTGGAACAACATGAAGGACCTGGTCTCCTACACTCCTGTCATTCTGGATCCAAACACTGCTCATCCAGAACTGATCCTGTCTGAAGATCTTACCAGTGTGAGATTAGGAGATGAACAACAACTTCCTGATAATCCAGAGAGGATTGATTGTTTCTGGTCTGTCCTGGGCTCTGAGGGCTTTAACTCAGGGACTCACAGCTGGAATGTTGATGTTGGAGATAACATATGGTGGTTACTAGGTGTGTTAGCAGAGTCTGGTCAGAGGAAGGGAGACATACGATCTGGATTGTGGGTATTAAGGTTCTATGGAGGTAAATACTCAACATGGTCACCACCAGCTCCTTTCACTGTTCTCCCAGTAAAGAAGTTCCAGAGGATCAGAGTGAATCTGGACTGGAACAGAGGAAATCTGTCCTTCTCTGATCTTGATACTAACACACACATACACACCATCACACACACTTTCACTGAGAGGATGTTTCCATTCATTGGAACTGAAGATGAACTCAAACCAGTGAAGATTTTACCAGTGAATCAGATCAGTTAGAGATAAACAGGATGATTCTGTTCATGACGTCGTTTCTTTCTTTAAAGTCAGTGAATTTAAAAAGTATCTGCTCCTGTAGATTTAAGGTGGACTTGTTAGTTTTAAGGTGGACTTGTTAATTTTAAGGTGGACTCGTCAGGTTTAAGGTGGACTTGTTAGGTTTAAGGTGGACCAATTTTAAGGTGGACTTGTTAGTTTTAAGGTGGACTGTTAGTTTTAAGGTGGACTCGTCAGTTTTAAGGTGGACTAGTTTTAAGGTGAACTTGTTAGTTTCAAGGTAGACTTGTTAGTTTTAAGGTGGACTCGTAATATTTAAGGTGGACTTGTTAGTTTAAGGTGGACTTGTTAGTTTTAAGGTGAATCAGTTTTAAGGTGGACTTGTTAGTTTTAAGGTGGATCAGTTTTAAGGTGGACTTGTCAGTTTTAAGGTGGACCAGTTTTAAGGAGGACTTGTTAGTTTTAAGGTGGACCAGTTTTAAGGTGGACCATTTTTAAGGTGGAGTTGTTAGTTTTAAGGTGGACCAGTTTTAAGGTGGACTTGTTAGTTTTAAGGTGGACCAGTTTTAAGGTGGACTTGTTAGTTTTAATGTGGATTCGTCAGCTTTAAGGTGGACTTGTTAGTTTTAAGGTGGACCAGTTTTAAGGTGGACTTGTTAGTTTTAAGGTGGACTTGTTTTAAGGTGGACTTGTTAGTTTTAAGGTGGACTAGTTGTGTGCTCAGTCTTGATGTAAAGTTGTTGATTTCAGAGCTCAATGTTTGTCTCTTAGAAATGAAAAGCTGATCCAGTTGATCCAGATGTGACTGATCTGATGATGTGAGCTGTATTTCATGTAACCTGTGACCTGCTGTCATTCATCTACTTTCTAATAACACTGTGTGGACGACAATAAAAAGGGGAAAATGTTCAGACTTGTCTTCATTGTGACTCAACTATAGATATGATCCAGTGTATTGACTCTCTGACTGAGGGCTGCGTCTCTACAGCTTCATGCTGGTGTTCAGGTTCACTTAGTGTAATGTGTTCTAGCTCAGACTGCAACAGTAAAATGTTGTGCAGGACATGAGTCAAGATCCTTGGCAGTACAAACACCACTTAATGATATTCTTTCTGAACATGTCAGAAACCAGTTGCTATTAGTTCTGAACGGACTCAACTCGCGTCGCTCTCCGTCAACATCAAATGACAGAAACTGAAGGTTTCTAGAGGAAGGGAGGATGACGCTCTAAGAAAAAGAAGTGTCTGGTGGAGAACGAGAGGATGAGTAGCATCAGCAACAGAAAGTTTTGTAAGGATGTGGCAATGAAAGATAAAACACAACTACAGATCCATTAAATCACAAGGTAGGATGAGGTAGAGTCAATTAACCTGAAACTTACAACATGGTCAAGAAAAAGCGATGCGATGGGACAGGATATCCAAACCAAAGCATCCAAAAGCTAAAAACACAGACGACAATCATCAATCATCAAACTAGTTAGAATGACATAGAAAACAGGATGTCCTCTCTCTGGTTTTGTCTTCATTTAGCTACTGAAATAAAACCTCACAACACACAAGCAAACCTCATTCCTTACTGGACTTTTTCCTCTAACATCCAAATTACACCTGATCCTTGGCTGATCTTCTGGACATCAGCCGGTGAGCGCTGACATCGAGAGCAGCGACTAAATGTGCCAGATTTCTCTGCCCATCATCAGTCTACTCCTGATATTCTCTGATCTCTATGAATAATGCAAGACAAATGTGTAGTGGTGAAGCCCTGTTGGGTCTTATTTGGTGTTAGATTATAGTTGGTGATGGCTGTTTAAGAGATCGTGCAAATGTCATCTTGACTGAGTGTGTTGTCTCTGCTTATTCATTTATCTACTGGCTGGTGATGTTAATTAAAGAGAAGACAGGAAGAAACACTGTAAAACTGGACAAACAAAATATACAGAAAATACCACTATACAAAGATGCATTAGCCTCCAGCTAACAACAATGAAAAAATGCATGTATATGCCAACACTTACACTTACTCCAAATTATCCAATTATATTCCAAATTAATTATGCTTAATCTACAAAACACGTGGTTTTATCAGGATAATCAACAAAACACATGAACGTACAAACGATGAGTTGTTTTATAAATACTTATTCCAAACAAATAGTTTTAAAATGACTTGTATTGGAAAACAAGACAAACATCCAATCAAAAAGCTGCTTTTCCTGTGGCAAATTAGGCCTAATCTGATCTGATATGAAGTGTGGGTCTGAGCACGTTGTTGATTGTCTCACTCCAATCTTTTCTTTTAATCACCAAAACCAAACCAAAGTTGTCTACGAGCGGCAGTAGCTGGTATGTGATAAAAACTGATAAAAAAGTGTTTGTGATTTTTGGGTTTAGCACCAAAACATACAACAAGACAGATTTTCATGGGTGACAGTGACAGTGTTCGCCTCAAGCTTCCCTCTGTTCTGCCTCCAGCTAACGTTGCGATGTCACAGTGACGTAGGCCATGAAGACCATTCAAATAGTCCAAGCTGTTCTAAAGCATCTAATTAGGAGCTCACTGAGGACCTGCTGCTGTTCATTGTGGCAGCTCACAAGTCAGGAAAGGGCCATAAGGTCATATCTAAATGTTTCAAGTTCCAGTGGCTACAGTGCAAAGTACTATTGGAAAATCTCAGAGGACGTGGTCAGAATCCACAACTGACACCTGTGCTGCCCAGGAGGATAGTGAGAGAAAAAGAATCCAAGGATCATCACCAAGGCCATCCTGGAGAATATGGGCTCTGCTGGTGGCAACGCATCAATGCAGCCAGTTCAACGGACACTGTTGGGTTCCACGGACGCAGACCAAGGAGGACGACATTTCTCCAGGTAAGCAAACAAACGTCTGCTTGGCCTTTGCAAACGGTCATCTGGACAGAGAAGAAGTCTTGGTCAGATGAAACAAAAAAGAAAATTATCTAAGAGACAGTACTCTGGACGCATGAATAATCACACAAAACTGAAAGAGTGTAAGTATTAGAATATATTGTATACAACAGGAGATTGTTACGACACCTTAACACACAAAGTGACATGGAGAATCTCAAGGATACAACTGGAAATCATTTGTCTCTTATAGCATTCACACTGACAGAGATTATCACGATTGGCTCATTCCCACAGCTAAGAATACACGTCAAAAACATGACCATATCTAAACCACATTCCTGTCATACAGAAATAGTGAAAGGTCTCCTTTTATGACGCTAAACACCTCGTCACTGTCTCCTCTTATGACTAAACCATCTGTGTCCAGTTAATCCATCAAGCAGGGGATAATAATAACCTAAACTTTGTACACAATAATGAAAACAAAATGCAAACCATTCTTTCTTTGTATGAATTAATGATCATTCGCATCTTCACTTCCACATTCCCTCCACTTCCACAACGCCACCATGAAAAAATGGCAAGATTCTCACCAACAACATCCAGCAGTCTGCAAAGAAACTCGGCTCAGTGGAGAAGAAATGGTCAGGGGGCAAAAATATTAACCTGACTTGAATCCTTGATAATCTGTGAAATAGAGATCGACCAATATGGATTTTCTTTAGGGCTGATATCTTATTATTATTATATATATTATTATTATTATTATTATTTTAGGGGGGCCTGACAGGCCTACGAGTACAAGCATTTTCCAGAACCCAGCACTCTGCTAGTTAGGGAGGGGCAATGTATGGGCTGCAGCAGCACAGGGCTGCTGGAGAACCTGGAAAATAATTATAGGAAGTGTTTGATTGCTGTAACAGTCAATAAAGGGTTTTCTATTGGTTACTGAGATGGGCAGGAATAATTCTGTACGTGCCACTTTTTGTTCACGTGTAAATAAAAGCTGAGGAATATTATTTTCCACAATGACACCTCTTGTACATTGTCTTATTATCTTCTGGGGGACGTCATTTCCAATCAAGAAAAAACTTGCTGTTCAATGAAAGTCAAAATTTGCCAGGGCTATGAATAATTTACAGCCAGACTGTAAATTGAACAAATGTCCTTTTACATGCACGTGAAAAAAACAACTCATTACTGCCGTAATCGGACGATAACAGGAGAATTTAAGTGCATGTAAACACGTTCAACGAATCGGAGTTTTCATCGCATGATGCGTGTGCGCATGCTCCACCACCGCTGCGCTGGCGCGTGACCCCGGAACAAACACGTCCAAGAAGCCGATCACAGAAGAAGAAGAAGAGAAACGGAGCCGTCTGAGGGACAGCGCAGATTTACCTGCACCAGAAGTAGCACGAACATTACGTACAAGATTAAAAATGTACTATTATCTGTCTGGTTGTTATTTAAATGTCGGTCACATGAACGACTCTTGTTTATTACATCACGTAATAGATCAACCAGAAATCGGGCCGTATTAACGTGGTATTATCCCGCTGAAGAGGAGTGTGGAAGAGGAGGACAGTTATTCGATAACTTGAGCTGCGTGTAAACTGGGACAATGACTGTAGTGAGAAAGTGGAATTTTGAGCGTAGCTCGATGAAGCTCTGCATGTAAACGCACTGTGTGTGAATCTTAACGTCTGCTACGTCATCACTTGGGACCCAAAATGGCGGCGAAGCGGCGCCTCTGAACTTACAGCAGCTTCTTTTACGCACAAAACGATGCGCCCTTGTTCAATGACACAGTGTGCATGTATTACTCCAGTTACATCCACAACAATAACTCCTTAATAAAAATGAAAATATTAACCTACTAACAGTTTATATTAAAATACATTATTACCGTGATCTCTCTGCTAGTAGAAGCTAAATAAAAACTTGATAAAAATGAGTAAAAACTCACCAAAACCGACGTAGTCTATGTCTTTTGTACTCTTCATAAATTCACGACCAGTTAAGGGTTGTTTATAGTTTTTTTTCTAACAGTATTCCACTCTTCTCCGTCTCTGGTGTCTGTTTTCTTCCTCGACGTCTTTTTTTCTGCTGCTGCATCACTTTAGCGCCGCCGGTGTCTTAAATAATGAATTCTAACATGCATTTAAACGATGTAAAGCTGGACGTGTTTAGCGTTGTTTTATTTTTCTGTTATTTCCGCTTTTAGCTTGTTATCCGCTTCCTTTTGTCTTTTAGTTAGCTTGTCCTTCCATTCTTAACAATGATGAATGACATTCATACTAACTGCAACAGTAAAATAAAATTGGAGTAATGTATAAAATAAACAGATCAACTGCTAATAAAGTTGCAATTAAAGAAATTTGAAGTGATTTAAGTCCAAACTTTGATTTGACCAGAGGCGAATTATTAAGAATAAATATGAAAATATTTTATTTAGTGTTTATATGAAATTAAACCATCAGAAGTAATTGACCTGGAGCACATGATCAGAAGTGGAACGTCACGGATGTGAATGACGTCATTGGTAGTCTACAGCGAGGGAAGGGGGCGGGGCAAGATTTGTAGAGAAGGGGGCGGGGCGTTGTCGCAGATCAAAGGAAGATCAAAGACAAATATACTGGGTGTGCCTTTGATGTTAATGACGTCACACCTAAAGCTTTATATACAGCATTACATCCAGTCAATATATTCAGTCTTCATTACACTGACGCATCAGTTCGTGAACGCTAGTTTCTCAAAACGCATCGCAAGTCCCTAAAAGACAACGCAGGTTCCTAAAACACTTTTCAAGTTACTAAAACCCTTTGTAAGTTCTCAAAACACAACAGAACTAACTCAACAAATCCTAGTTTCTGCATCTAATACAACACAGACAAACTCCATGGACAGAAGAATCAGTTCCCAGATGCAGGAGGTCCCTGAAATCTCAGTGGACACAGTTCGTCCACTGGTTGAGTCCTTCCTTAAGAAGATCAGCCATGACCAGTGGCTGTTATTGGTATCATCCACCCCGGATGATGAAACCAAATATTGGCTGTCAGAGCTGCTGTCAGACGTAATAGCACTCGCTTCGACGGTTGTTCTTACCCAATACCAGAGCACCGTCGTCATTTCTGAGAAGCACGTGTTGACCACTATGGGCGACACGATTCCTCAGACTTTCGCTCAAGTCCTGGAAGTTCCAGAGGAGACTCGCTGTGAGAGCTCAGATATTTTGACATCCTTGATTGCCGAGAACGTGATGGACAACGTGAACTCTTCCCTGTCTTCTGGCGAGAAGGATACGGAGAAAGGTAAAAAGAAAGTCACTCCGATCCAAAGAATGGATGTTATGGTTGCTCACGCCATTAACATGCTCAAAGAATTTGCTGCCAAGATGAGAATGTGCAGACTTCATCTGTGTAGGATAAAATCACGTCCTCTATCTGCAGCATCTAAAAAATCACGTCCTGAATCTGCAACATCCAAGAAATCACGTGCTGCCTGGTCAACATCTATGGAAGTTATGGAGGAGACGGAGGATGTGGTGCCACCAAAAAGCAATACCTACCACGCCTGGACACCCAATGTGGAAACCCAGCAGACACCCTCCAGAGGATCTAAGGAGAGAATGTGCAGACCTTGTCTGTGTAGGATAAAATCACGTCCTCTATCTGCAGCATCTAAAAAATCACGTCCTGAATCCTCAACATCTAAGAAATCGTGTAGTGTCCAGCCAACTGTAGAGGAGCAAATTGTAGAGGAGACTGAGGATGTGGAGCCATCAAAAACACCCAGTGTGGACACCCAGCAGACCCCCACTGAGCCTCAGAACAAGTCATCAGTTGGTTGTGCTTCGGCTGACAGGACGCCAGTACATTTATTTTCTGCCTCTGGATCTGAGGAAAAGCAGAAACAGTCTCTGGAAAGCAAAACACAGACCCTGAAATTGAATGAGGACAGACTGAAATGGAATTTAAGCATTTTTACTCAGTCACTGGTGTTGAAAGCCGCCCAAAAATCACCTGCTTTCTTGGCTCCAGAAGATGTACATATCATCCAGACGCGCCTGTGGAATAAAATCTGGGCAGAAGTTGACTGCGTAAACATTCCGACAGAAAAGTTTAAGAACCTCCACAAGAAGGTGTTCAAGGACCTTTGCAAGGCGGGGTTCTCCTCCAGCACCGTGCTGATTTTCATGTACATGCAAAATCAACAGGTCGAAAGTTTGATCGTCAGTTTGTTTAAGAAACACGTGACTAGACCAGGTATCGTCAGAAGGTTCCTCTCAGATGTAGGCAAAGGCATCCTCAGCATCATCATACAGAGTGGATTGGTTACTGAAATTCCTGTAACATAGTTCAAGCTATGTCATTTTAAGGGGTGGGGGAGACTTTTTGTTGGTTTCAGTGATCAGTCGACGAGGGGATTATGAAGGAAGTGGGGGAGGTGGGGTACAGTTTCCTTCAGGGGGTGGGGGGTACTGTTTGTTGGTTTCAGGGCTGTACAGAGACCAGTCAACGAGGGTTTTGTCATGGGAGTGGTTGGTTTGGTTGAGGGGAATTCTTAAAAGGGGGGTGCTTGACTCTTAAGGGGATAGGGCTTTTTGGGGTGGGGTGAGGGGGTGGACAGAGACCACTTTACGAGGGGGTTAAAAATGGAGTGAGAGGGGGTTGGTTTGGCGGGTGGAAGCGGTTCTTTTGGGCAGCGGTTGGGGGTCGCGGGTTGGGTGTCGAAAACAACGGTGGGGGTGGGGGGTAAAGGTTGGGGGGGGCAGAAGTTTCTGAATACTTTCTCTTCCACTTGTTGGTGCAAGACACAGATCAGTGGTTGAGGGAAATTCTTAAGGGGGGGGTCCTGACTTATAAGAGGTTGCGGGTTGGGGAACGGTGGGGAGGGTTAGGGGTTAGGGGTTTTGGGGGGGTTTTTTGGGTGGTGGTGGCTGGAGGTAGGGGTTGGTGGGTTGGGCTTTGTTGGTTTCGGGGCTGAACAGAGAGTCAGTGAGGGGGTTTTCAAGGGAGTAAGAAGTGGTTGGTTTGATGGGTGGGAAGGGGTTCTCTTTGCTGGGGGGGGGTCTGAGTACCTTCTCTTCCATTTGTTGGTGCAAGACACAGATCAGTGGTTGAGGGGAATTCTCAAAAGGTGACTGGGGGTAGGGGTTGGGGGGTTGGACAGCGGTTGGGGATGGAAGGGTTTCTTATAGGAGTGGAATTGGGGGCCAGGTGATGGGGTGGGGTTGGGGGTAGTCTTTGTTGGTTTTGGCTGGACAGAGACCAGTTGACGAGAGGGTCATCAAGGGAATCAGAGGGTGGGGGGGTAGTCTTTGTTAGTTTCGGTGACCAGTAGACGAGGGGGTCCAGAAGATTCTGAATTCCTTCTCTTCCACTTGTTGGTGCAAGACACAGATCAGTGGTTGAGGGGAATTCATAAAGGGGGGGGGGGGCTGCCTGACTTATAAGAGGTTGCGGGTTGGGGAACGGTAGGGAGGGTTAGGGATGGGGGGAGGTTATGAGGGTTGGAAGGTTAGGCTTTGTTGGTTTCGGGGCTGGACAGAGAGTTAATGAGGGAGTTTTCAAGGGAGGGGTTCTCTTTGCTGGGGGGGGGGGGTCTGAATACCTTCTCTTCCACTTGTTGGTGCAAAACACAGATCAGTGGTTGAGGGGAATTCTCAAAAGGTGGCTGGTGGGGGGGGGGGCTGACTCTTAAGGGGTTGTGGGTTGGGGATCTGGGGGGCAGCGGTTACGGTTGGGGGGAGGATGTTGGGGTGGGGTTTGGGGAGGGTCAGGGATTGGGTTGGGACGGGATGTGAGTGGGGGGTGGGTGTGGGAGGGGGGTGGGGGGTGGCGGGTTCTACATTTCATCAAATTTAAATCAAAAACAAAACAATAAAATTGGCAAACAACATGTGATTAGTTTAATGTCATTTACTAAGTGCTTCTATCATGTTCATGGTTCTCTCCCTTTGTCCGTTCTCACTTATTTTGGGATTTTCCTGCTTCACTCTGCAATGCTTTTTCTTACCTTCAGTGTCAGGCTCCTTAAACTGAACTTTATTATTTCACCCGTCTTTCTTATTTCTGCGTGTCTTTCATTTCCCTTCTGTACCAGTGACACTAGTTCTGTTCCAGTTCAAAGATCCAAATCCAGATGTGTTCTTGTCCTGATTTTATCAACCATGCTCTCTGCAGTCTGAACTTGAACTTCATCTCTTCCTTGTCACACAATCAAAATAACATTTTCTGTTGCCGTGTCTCAGTTTCCTTGATGATAAAAGCGACGTCCTGTTGATTGTGTATGCTGTTCTGTTCCTCCTCCTTATGACGATAATGAAGTGGCTGCACTTCACCATTTTACAAACAGATTTTATTATCATCTTTTTTTGTCAACAACTGGAACTGAAAGGATGGATAAGACGAACGTTTCACATTTCTGTGTATCTACGCAGATAAACACACCTGTTCATACACACTCACACCAGAGCTGGGGAGAGGTTTATTTGCGTCTCTTGTGCTCAGGAGGCCCGCCCACTGAGGGTTGGCATGGCGATATGCATCACGCTGTGACCTCACATCCTGTTGGTGGGTTTGTGTCTCAGCGGCGTCTGGGGAGGACAAACTGCAAAGGAAGTTACTTTGCCGACGTCCTTGAAGGTCGGCCCTTGGTGACGCCGCCTGGCTCTGGGCCTGGCTCTAATCTCATTAACCCCAAGGTTAAAAAGAGCTTCATTAATTAAATAAAGGTGATGGAATCATTTGATTCTTTGGGGACAAAGTGTGGAAGCCGACCTGGTCAGTGCTCTGTTCTAGGACAGTGGCCCAACAGCAGTGACACGGCAGCGTGTTCTCTCTGGTAGAATAACATGTGTAGGAGCAGCTGCTGCTGGATGTGGATCTGGTGGATCTGAGTCTAAACGTCCCATTTACCTATCAGCCCTGAAAAGGCGCTAATGCTAGCTAGCAGTCTGGAACCGTCTGAGACGTCAAGTTTTAGGATGAGAACATAAAAAAAGAGTCAGCATTAAGTTTTAAAATGTTTTCCACAATCATAGAATTTGATCAAATGTTAAAATAAATGTAAGTTATGTTTATTTTTTTGTGGTAAATTTGTGATGTGTTGCAGGAAAGTGGGACAACACATGTCAATGTTCAATAAAGCAGCAAAGAAAAGAAAAGTTAGAAAGAAAATTCAAAAGAAAACCAAATATCTCTGGAAATAAAAAAACAAAAGGAGCCGAGAAACACAAGAAGCAACAGACAAAGTGGAAAATGATGGACAGATTATAAAAATTTATTCTTTAACTGAAAGAAAAAAGATTGCTGCAGCCGCACTGATTAAAAGTTTAAAAGATATCGGAGAGCAGTAGAGCAAAGGTCTTCAACAGGGGGTCTGCGACCCCTAGGGGGTCCACAGAGGTACTGCCAGAGGTGTCGCAAAATCTTTGGTTGATTAGATATTTATATATATATATAATTTTCTCCCACAAATTTAAATTTATTTAAATACAGAGAGTTATCTTCTGCTAGCACTTCATTCATTCAGCAACCACACTTGACCTGTCACTCCTGTACACAGTTGGCCCCGCCCCTATCGCAGCTGAGCCAATCACGAGGCCATGTATTACAAGCTGACTGAGTTTATTCAGTCCACAGGTAAAATCCCAGAAGATCAGCAGAAGAGAACCTAACAGTGAAGCTTGCTCCCATCAGACATCTACTGAGAACAAAATGAATTTTTGTCACTTGAACAAAAAAAAGAAGAAAAAAATGAATATTTGAACCTGTGTATTATTGGAATATCTTAATATTGAATGTAGAATGATAATAATAATGTACATCTATAAATAGCAATGGACTGAGTTTAATATAGAACACATATAGTAGGTGGGGAGGTCTCCTCTTAATCTCTCCATCAGATTGAAGACGCTGCATTAAGTTGCTGTTTTCAGTGTGCGCATATATTTGTGTTACTTCCTTAGTTTGGTCAGAGCTGTGAATAAAGGAGCGAACAGTGATGTGAAGCTGGTCGGAGGCAGAAAGAAAACGGGAACCTGACAAATTCTAATTAAAACCACAAACGGAGCCCGTCGGTGGTTAAACACCAACAACACAAACATGACCTGTGGGTAGGTTCAAATGCCACGTTGTGCGTTTGAAACACGGATTCACCAGTCAAGAGTTGGCTCGGATGTAAAAAGGCTGAATGAAAATGAGTCGGGCTGCAGGATGGAACCAGGAATCAGCATTATTCATGAGCTCCTGAGCTGCTGCAGGGGGCGCTGCAGGCTGCGCCGCATGTATGTTTACAGCTATTGACTAATAAATGTCATCTTTAGAGGACGATACAAAGAGATTTCCTTGCTTTCTTCTTTGTAAACCGGGAACTAGATGAAATAAAATATGTATGATGTGAGTTCCAGGAGACCACTCACAGTAATAATTAAACAGGATGAGATGGAGATTTAACACAAGAACAAGAAGAGATCTTCTTCTACCGCATCAACACAGCAGACACTTCACAACCTCTGTTCTACTGAAGCCTCCAGCTCCTGAACACAGCCCACGTCCTCAGAGGGATCTGGTCTCTAGAGTCCTGGTGTGAACAGGGTTCTGGTCTCTATAGTCCTGGTGTGAACAGGGTTCTGGTCTCTAGAGTCCAGGGTAGATGTGGGTGTCATCTACATATAATCTGAGCTTCAAGGTTTGACCTGAGATGGCGGAATGGAGGAAAAAAACCCATGGAGCAGAAATACTTTGAGGAAATTGAGGTGTATTTGGTGGAGAGTCGTATCTGACTCGACTCCATCATCTGACATTTAAAAGAAAATAATGTGTTTTCCACTGAGCTGCAGCTTAAAGCTCAGGGGAGGAAACGAGAGAGAGAAATGGACGAATCTATTTGAGAGAATGAATGAATATGTGAGAGAGAGGAAGAGGAAGAGGAAGAGAGGCTGAAGGGAAACGAACATGTCCTGTGGATCTTTGCTTCATGTTGAGGAGGAACAGACTCCTCGGCTTCATGGGCTGATGAAGAAAAGAAAAAACACATTCGCTGACATGGGAAATGTAAATGTACTTTATTTACATAGAAGTTTACCACAACCCACAGGTGAACCAGAGAACTTTACAGGAGGTCAGACAACAATTCAAAACACACCAGGAAACAAGTACAATAATAATAAAAAAGTGATGTAATAATAAAAAGAAGATAAAGAAGTAAAATTAAATAAGATAAATAAAAAATAAAGTGTTGCCACACTACTGGGTACTAAAAGCCATTCTAAATAGATTTTATAGTTTAGATCTAAAAGGCCCAGGTCAGTAATAAGACACATGTCAATGGGAGGCTTAGTCCAGATCCTCCCAGACGGCTGCGTCCCAGCATCAGACAGATAAAGAGTTAAGAGCTTTAAAAACAAACATTAAAAGTTTACAACCAATTCTAAGATGGACTGGAAGCCAGTGGAGTGAATAAAGGACCGGAGGGATGCGCTCTGTTCTCTGAGAAGACTGGGAGACTCAAACTAATTACAGCGTGGACGGCGTCTTCAAGGTCTTTACGACTCTACAGTCGCAACTGAAAGAAGCTCGTCTTGACAACATTGTGTGTTTGTTTTTCATTGTAGAGGATGAAGCTCTGATGAACTGATGGACACTTTAAAGACAGACATACCTAAAGCCATGAACACCTGCAGCCAATCTAGAACCAGGTCAGGATAATGATGATAATGTGGATTTATTAGGATAAAAAGAACAAATAAAGGCAGCTGGACTGGTTGGGTTTCTTGAGGTTGTTGTTTCCAAACCAGTAGCATGTGATTCAGGAACTACTGAGACTTCCTTCTACTGACCTCAGCAGTGGTTCAGCTGATGAGTCTTTAGAGAGTCTGGTCTACAGATGAGCTCCGCGTCATCGTGGAACCACAGATGTTCTCCAGCTCCATGGGGGCACACTAGAACTTTTCCAGAGTTGGTGCAAGAACAGAACAGAGACTATCATCGCATCACATTTACAGAGGCATTTACGTGGCTATGAGCAAACACAAACAGTGCTGTTAGTTCATATGATAATACTGCAGTATAAGCTCTACTACTGTACATGGTCTGTGGTGATGTTTGACTGTAGCTGATGGTGCTGAGCAACATCAAAGGAGGTTTGTACGATGGTTGTCCCCAAATACGAAGTACATCCATCAGATATACAGTATGAAGTCTACAGGCTTCCGCTACAGGATTTCAAGGTAAATCACATCAGAACTTCAGTCCTTTTTCTTTAAATAAATAAATAAATAACTACACATTTCAGAACCTTCATGTCTGTTCAACTGAACATTTAAAGAAAGAGGAAGTGACATGCATCAGTTCTCCTCGTCCCTCTGGGAGGGAAGGGAGAGCCCTATGAGTTTCATTGTGGATATAAAAAAAGAAACCCTCACAGATATTTCTCTCGTGTCCACAGTTATTGAAAGTTCCTGAATTCCTGATTATTAGAGTGGAACTGGTCTGTGGTGAAATAAGATGTAGAGACGAGCACCAATATGAACGAGAAGTGATTCGCTGCACGTGTGGAAAGACGAGTGCAGCTCGAGAAACTGAACCCACTGAACATTAGACGTCTGATGGACGTGCAGATCATGTCTATATCACGTCTGTTAGTTCAGGACCAATTCTTCACGTCTACACAACCTGCAAACTGGGAGATTAAACACCATTTAATTATTTATTTAGACTAAATTTTATTATTATTATTATTATTATTATTATTATTATTATTATTATTATGTTTTCATGTTTATTTCCATTTCTCTGTATTAATGGAATCCATCAGGTCTGGCTAAGATTAACCGCTAGGCTAACGTTAGCTCTGGTTCTGCACCAAAGCCATACCCAGTTGCCAGATGGGAACAAATTATCATACCAGAAGCTTAAAGTTATCGTATTGTGAGAGAAATAATTGTACCTGATCTGATGTTGGTCAGGACCATCTGCTACAGAAAAGATTACAGCCATTGCATAATAGCTTATAGTGCAGTTTTACTATATAATATTAAATAAACTATTGTTGGAAAAAGTCAGTCATCCTCTTATCTTGTTCTTATCTTCTTTACCACTATTTGAATGTATAAATATTGTAAGACATTCATTTAATAGCAGTTTAATAGCAATTTAATAGCATTTAATTTGGTTCCAGTGTTGTGCTTGGCTCCTCACTAACAAGTTATGAGAAAGAGCTCCAGCGTCTGCATCTTATTTCAGAATACGCTCTACACCCACGACACTTACAATATCACCCCAGAGTGTCATTATAGGATGTAACAAGACTTTTTTACTGTTGTGAAATTTCTCAAAATATTTCATTTTCATCTAGAAAATCAAGGTGAATGAACCTTATGCGGTAGAAGTCCAAAGTCTATGTATAAAAAATACTCGTAAAACACAGAGGAGGTGAAAGTAACATGTATTTTAACCCTTATTATAATGTAATTAATTTGTGACGGTGTCACCAAAATAAATAAAAAATGAATTGAGTGTAGCCCATAAAGCAATAAAATGAAAGTTGTAGTAAAACGGCGTGTTTTCTCTATCATATGAAGAATTACATTTTCACTGTATGTGATGAGGTATGATGTGGTCTGTCTGATTGCAATAGTAATTGTACAGTAATGGGTCTATGTGATAACTGGAAAGGTTATATATGGAGGATGTGTCATGGCGGAAGGGGGGAGAAGCGGGAGACCGCGAAAGTGAACAAAGGACTAAGTGTGGACCTGTAGCAGGACCCAGAAGTCGTGGCTTGTCTGGTTTTCCCAACCGAAATAATTAGAAATAACCTTAAGAAAAGACATTGGTGAGCGGCTACGGCATCATTCTCTACCGTGGATGGTTCCGGCGGGTCCCCCCCCCCACCCGACCGACCCTCGGCGTGCTAAGCGGGGAGCGGACAGGAGAGCCTTTCCCGGAGGATTCATCACTCAGGCTGGATCCGAATGAGATCAAGGCTTTTGTTTTCTTCTTTGTTCTGGTAAACCAGTAGCGATCGATCGCATATTTTTCTTTTTCTTCTGTGATTTGGAACGAACATAGTTATCCTGAAAAGATCCCCTTGAGTGTAAGTAACTCCAACCCTAAGAGGTGAATTGTTACAAATTACATTACAAACAGGGTTGATCTGCCAAGTGCAGGTTTAAATTAATTTTGGCGGGTGTTAATAAAAACTTACTAGCCAGTTTGGCCAGTGATGCCTGAGCTGCTCTACTGTTCTTGGTCATGTGTCCTCCCTGCAGTACTTCCTACATTTCCCATGAACACTGCCATAATGCTACGTAACAGACGCCCATTAGCTGTGCGCAGGCACGCTGCAGTCTGCAGTGCAACCAGCGCAACAGTGGGGTCACGACAGCTTGATGGATTATATCACTGGTGTCATTTACATTTATAGCCTATGTCTTCATTTATATTGTTCCAGTTTGTGTTTGTGTGTCCTTTTTTAAAGGATGTCAAGGCAAAGAAAACCTGACAGAAGACACTTCTTTTGGAGTCAAAGTGTAAGTTACTTCAAGGTTATAGAACTGTAGAGGCTCAACAATACAGATAACTTTTTAAGGTTATTTTTACTTATTATTTTCATGTGTTCGTGTGGAAGAGAGCAACTGTTTAAATGAGCATCTAGAAACTGAGGTTTTATTGTATTTTCCCCACAGAGTTTTGGGGAATAAATCACACGTAATAATTATGTGGAAGTGAAAGTCTTTTTTGCTGAGACAATAACTTTACCACCAAACTCAATGATCATTGTTCAAATGTCATGCATCAACATATTCTTGTCTGTGGACACTAATCTACTTGTTCAGATGTTATTTCATTTATACCTCAGGGTATTCTTCAAAGTTGCCTCGTTGTCTTTCATTAGTTGTTTTAACCTTTAAATTGCAGAATGCATTGAATTCTGGTATTCTCCTTGTATATTCAGATATGAATGAAACATGTCAATTACTGAATAGTTTTTCTGACTATTATCATTTGCTTGATTAGTCTGCTCTACAGGATGTGAAATAATCTTTGCAAATGCAAGAAAAAAAGATATCAACTTTCAGGAGTGCATCCTTGGAGAAGCTTTGTGTCCCCACCAATGACAAAATCAAACCTCCCTTGGGAGCATACGCTGTAAAAAAAAAAAAAAAAAAAAAAAAAAAAAAAAAAAAAAAAGAGGAGGAGGGAGCAGCTAAACAGTAAAGTAAAAAGTAAAGTTAAACTAAATGCGGCGGTAGCTGGGACAGATGTCTGGGGGTTAGAATATCAACAGAGCGAAACGAAGAAAAGAAAGTTTAACGCTTAATGGCTGACGGGTTGTGAATGACTAATTTCTCTTATTTTCACCGGAAAAAATCTGGCTAGTGGAAATTCTAATAACATTGGCTTGTGATCAAAGAAGCTAATTTAAAACCCTGATTACAAAACACATTTTATATGAAATGAGACGTATATTTCTTTTATTTTAAGGACCTTTAGCAGATTGTTATATTTGTTTTCATGTAGGGCTGGGCGGTATTACCAAAATTCTGACGGTATCACAGTATATCACTGTCCTTTTTTTACATGCATATTCATGTGTTCACAACATTTTCAACTGTTTGAGAGAGGAATTAATGCAGTAGATTGTCTAAGGATGGACTATTATGCTGTGATGTATGCGGTGAGTATTATTGTAGTGAGTAATGTTGTAGTATAATCCCACACTAGTAGTAAAACCTGCTGATGTGCAAATCTGGAGACATTTACAGCTCAGAGATAAAACAAAAATAAATAAATAAATGTTATCAAGATGAAATGAAGAAACAAGGACACTTAGAGTTTAAATAAAAATATTTAAACCATCCCAGTGTAAACTATCCAAAATTCTAAATTTTCTTTTTCCTTTATTGGGCTATTCAGATGTCCCACCAATAACGAACTTTTACCAGGCCACATTTGAACACACATGTAGGGGTCAATCACAAAGTAATGATCCACATTGACTTGTGATTACAAAGTAATTGACCCTCGTCTGATGCTCATAATTACGGAGTAGAACTAAAATGCGCCATAATACAATTCAATGCAACCGAGTGGGTGCTACTTTACTGGGGCACTGTCCACAGAGATGATATGTAAAACATATAATATTCAGTTAGCTACCCTAGGAATCGTTGCTCTACAATGAACTGGAGACTTATTCAGAGCGTAGCCCGTCTCTCATCCAATGACAGCTCGGCTCTGGAGTCCTAGTCCTTGCTCTGCTGCTCCTACTCCTGGCCTCCCTCTCGAGACTTTTCTGGTGTTCAGATTTGTGTTTTTTGGGGCATCATCTTAACTGATCTTTACATAAAGAAAAACGAACCATGGACCAAACCATTTTTATGAAGGGGCCAAGGGGGAAATTAAAATAAAAATAAAAATATTGCGTGCCTGTGTGGCTTTGTTTTAGCTTGGATTCACTAGTATGACTATATTAGTTAAGTTTTTGTATAATAATTTAGTCATATAAACAAAAACATAATTTTTTGTGTTTCAAATATTTCTCTTGGTTTGTTTTTAATAGGTGGTTTATATTAATGATTGGTGCTCTTGGTAGTAGTGTCTCTCAGCTTTAGTATCTTCATCCACTTCCCCATCTCTACAATGTTCCATTTGATTTTCCAAGTTCCAAGTTTAAGAGCTGTTAGAGAGTGAACCAGACTGAAAACATTAGGACACTTGTTCTTCTTCATGGTTCCTAATAAACCAGTTCAGAGGGGGACCTTGTAGACCACATTAGACCCTGATTAGACCTGACAATGTTTCCTTGATCTTCTCTGATTGGCTCAATGAAAACCACATGACAATAAACCTCATTGAGAGGAACCAGGACATCAAGTTACCACATGTGGTTCTTGGACTCATGGAGGGTTAAAATCAAGTGATAACACAGGAATTCATTTATATGAAGACTCTTCTCTTCCTCCGGCCTCGAGGAGAGAGACAGAGTCAGTCGTCCTCTGATAAATGAGTCCTCCACCAACGTGGGACGTCCTGCCAGCGTTGCTGCTGTGTTCCACCCAGTGAAAACAGCTCTGCCAATGTTTATTGCCCTTGAGGGAGTTTTTCCACCCACTTGCATCCATCTCCAATTAATTGTCGAGTTTATTTACACCTTGCTGTTGCAGCCAAATGAGGGTTTGCTTTGAATGGAATGAATGTTTCTTTCTCTCCGTCTTCATGTCTGACTCCCGCTGTCTTTTCTCCCTCTGTCTCCTCCACTCTAAAACGCAGAAAAGAAAATAATTGGCGAAGTGTCTAAAATGCAAATTGTCCGGGTTTGCTAATTATCCTAACATAGATGCTTGAAGTCCCACAGTTTCTTTTATTTATATATTTTGTTTTTTTTGTGTACGAGGCAGAAGACAGAGGCTTTGGAGCTGGTTCAGATTAAGAGGTTTTTCTTGAGCTCTGGCAGCTGGAACGGTCTCATAATGACGCTTCATGTCTGAGAGAAGACCGACAATAATAAACATCTACTGGTAATTAGACCATAGATGATTTTTAACAATGTAGAATGACAAGTGAAATGGTTAGAGCCAAATCCCCCAGAACAACCCCCCGAAACACATCCTGATGGCATTGAGACTGACAGCCATTTATTTTGTTAAGAGTTGGACCAGTTTTTGCAGCACTGTGGATGATTCAGGAGGTTTAATGTTGGTGCATTAAAGGGCACCATTGTTTACACAACAAAACAATATAAAATATAGCTGAGGCAAACGATCATGGCAAATCATGGCTTGTTTTTTGTATTTTTATATTTTACCAAACATGTGTTTCCATAATTCATTCTTTCTACACTTTCACATAAAAAGAATCTAAACATCTGAGGATTTTCACACAGCAGTACAAGTAGACAGAGATAGCACCCAATCAAACACATGAATCAAAATATTAGACTTGTGTCTTTGTTTAATCAGAAAAAGAAGTTCATATTCATGTCCTTGTGCCCAGTGTGTGAGTCCACGAGTCCTTTAGACTAAATATTTGTGGTAACAGCTGATCAGGGTCTAATCTGATCCCATTCAGATCAGAACCAGCTGAGTTGTGAGATGTTGGTGGTTTCCTCAACATCATCATCAACTGATGCTCCAACATTTCTACTGGATGAAGGTCAGGACTTTGACTTGTTCTTAAACATCATCTGGTTCTTCTTTAACATCATGATGACAAAACTACAACTTATATGATCACTGACACTGATTAGTTGTTACAACCCAGTACACATTTATAATCATCCTGTTTATCTCTAACTGATCTGATTCACTGGTAAAATCTTCACTGGGAGTTTATCCCCATTGAAAGTTAATGGAAACATCCTCTCAGTGAAAGTGTGTGTGAAGGTGTGTATGTGTGTGTTAGTATCAAGATCAGAGAAGGACAGATTTCCTCTGTTCCAGTCCAGATTCACTCTGATCCTCTGGAGCTTCTTCTTTACTGAGAGATCAGTGTCAGGATCTGATGGTGACCATGTTGAGTATTTACCTTCATGGAACCTTACTGTCCATAATCCAGATCGTATGTCTCCCTTCCTCTGGACAGACTCTGCTGACACACCCAGTATCCAGGCTGCGTTATCTCCAACATCAACATCCCAGCTGTGAGTCCCTGAGTTAAAGCCCTCAGAGCCCAGGACAGAACAGTAATAATCAAACCTCTCTGGATTATCAGGAAGTTGTTGTTCATCTCCTAATCTCACACTGACCAGATCTTCAGACAGGATCAGTTCTGGATGAGCAGTGTTTGGATCCAGAATGACAGGAGTGTAGGAGACCAGGTCCTTCATGTTGTTCCAGATGTTGAAGGCCAGGTTGCCCAGATGTTTGGCCTGGTCTATCAGAGCTCCTGAGGGCAGCTGTGGATCATCCAGCAGGGGGCAGCGCTGGACTCTTTCCACTGCAGCCTTGTAGTTGTTGAGGAATGAGACGTCTTCAGCTCTCAGATCCTCCTCTGTGGCTCTGACTGTGTCTGAAAGAGCTGCTATCTCTCTGCTCAGAGCCTCCATCTTCTCCTTCATCATCTGACTCTTCTGCTCCTCTTCCTCCCTCAGTGCAGCCATCCTGGCCTCCTCTTCCTCTCCAAGAAACTGGTGAAGTTTCTTGAACTGCTCCTTAATCTGCCTCTCTGTGTGTCGGGCCTGGACCTTGATGTGTTTTTCTGTTGCATCAAACTTCACTTTAACTTCTTCATAAACCTTTAACTTCTTCTTTAAGGGCTCCAGAGTTTCCTGAAGGTTCTTCTTTGGATTTGGTGCAGCTTCATCGATGGGACTGAATCTGTGGTTGGAGTGTTTTTCTGAATCTCTGCAGACGAGACACACTGGCTGCTGATGGTCCAGACAGAGGAGTCTGAGTTTCTCAGAGTGCAGACTGCAGAGAGCCTCTGGAGATCTCTGATCTCTCTCCTGTAAGAAGGACTCACACAGGTTCCTCAGCACCAAGTTTGAAGGTGGATCACCTCTTGAAGATCTTCTCTTACAAACTGGACACTGGTGTAATGGATTCTGTCTCCACCAGTTCTTCACACAGACTTTACAGAAGCTGTGGCTACATGACAGAAGAACAGGATCTCTGAAGACCTCCTGACAGACCGGACAGCAGAGATCCTCCTCTGATCTGGAAGCCATTTAGTCTCTGAGTGAAGCTGGAACACAGCAGACACAAAGTCCAGTCAGTCATGTCTCCTCCATCTTCTACTAACTTCCTGTTTTTGGTCAAACTCACCTTCAGTGTGTGGAGAGTCAGCAGCTTGAAGCAGCAGTGTTGTAGTTTCCACTTTTCTCTCCTGTAGCTGGACTCATTTAGAGGAAGGTGTTAGTTTGGTCTGAAGCTGAATCTGATCATCTGTGTCTCTCTTTAGTCACACACAATAATAAACTGGTTCCTGGTTTGTCTCAGGTAAACCAGGTGAGGGGGTGGAGCTTAACCAAAACTCCACTGATAAATGTAGTTGAGCCAGTTATTCAGGCGAGTGTTTCAGTCTAAAGTATTTTATCGCAAGGAAGCATCACTTGTAAGCATTTAAGTTGTGGAGTGAGTTGCTCCATTTATATATAGTAAATATATATAAATATATAATATATGTATAAAGATAATAAACAGTGTTGTTTAAAAGGTTCTGTATCCTTCAGAACTATTTACATTTCTTCATAAAAATGTCTCAAAGCATTTCCTTGAAAATCCCATAAGACAAAGAGAATCCAGTCAAACACTGAGGCTGGTGAAGCCCTGAAGGACTGTTTTGACTGCACTGATTGGAGTATACTATTGGAGGCTTCTGGTGTTCATGGACGGTTCGCTGCTTCCCCAACAACAAACTCTGGATCAACAGCAACATCAAGGAGCTTCTCAACAGAAAGAAACAGGCCTTCAGCGAGCGTGACAGAGAAAAGCTCAGACTCACTCAGCAACAACTGAAGAAGAGTCTGAGACAAGCAAAGCAGGACTATAGACGGAAGGTGGAGAGCAAGATGAGGAACAATGACACCAGAGAGGTATGGAGGGGGATGAGCACAATCACATTTTGATTCTTATGTCTATGTCTGGTTCATACATGTTCTTTCTTATCCTGGGACTCTAGGACAAAACAGTTTGCCTGTGGGGATCAATAAAGTGATCTTGAATCCTGAATCTTGGAATCTTTAAACAGAAATATTATACAGGTATGAGTCCTTGTGTGCAGTGTGTGAGTCTGTGAGCTCCTTGTAACTAAATCCATTTCTGGTCGCGTCATTCTGTCAGGAAATTGTAGCATTTAAGGGGAGGACCCAAATGCAGGACAGCAAATGAGGAGATGAGGCAGGGGATCTGGGAAAAGGGTATTTAAAAAACAAAAATCCAACCAAAGGCATTGCAATCAAGGCAGGTAAATCCAAAAGTCAAAAATACAAAACGTGAACACATGACTAGGAGACAAAAAACCACAGGAACACAGGGCATGGAAGTAATGCATGGACAACATCAGGGAAATAACATCAACAATGCAACAGGGAACAAATGGAAGGCAGGGCTATATATACACAAGAGGGCTCAGGGGTGACAAGACACAGGTGAAACTAATGAGGGCAATCACACCAGAAGAAACCAATAAGCAATCAGCACACAAGGAGGCACTTAGAACAGGAAATACAGAAACTTAACAAAATAAAACAGGAAACACAAAACATGACACAGACAGGAAATCAGTATTCTACTACAGAGACTTGAAAGTGTGATCAAGATTACAGGAACTGCACTAGACTGTTTTGAATCATATCTGTCAACATATCTGTCAACTCTTCTATATTTACCAAAGTAAGCTATGGAGTTCCACAGGGTTCTGTGCTAGGACCAATACTGTTCACATTATACATGCTTCCCTTAGGCAATATTATTAGAAAGCACAGCATAAACTTCCATTGTTATGCAGATGATACCCAGCTATATTTATCCATGAAACCAGATGAAACTAATCTGCTGGTTAAACTCCAAGCGCCTTAAAGACATAAAGGCTTGGATGACCTGTAATTTTCTACTGTTAAACTCAGACAAAACCGAAGTTATCGTATCTGGCTCTAAACATGTCAGAGATTCATTATCTAATCACCTGGTTTCGTTGGATGGCGTTACCTTGGCCTCCAGTACTACTGTGAAAAACCTTGGTGTATCACAGTACACAGTAGAACAGGACTGCTTTCTTTCACCTTCCTAATATCATCAAAATTAGGAACATCCTTTCTCAGAGTGATGCGGAAAAACTAGTTGATGCATTTGTGTCTTCCAGGCTGGATTATTGTAACTCGTTACTGTCTGGCTCCAAATACTCTTTAAAAAGCCTCCAACTGATTCAAAACGCTGCAGCAAGAGCACTGACAGGAATTAGCAAGAGAGATCATATTACTCCAGTATCTTTCTTCTCTCTAAGTGCAGGTCTACTTGTGGTTCCTAGAGGTTCTAAAAGTAGAATGGGAGGTAGAACCTTCAGCTATCAGGCTCCTCTCCTATGGAACCAGCTCCCAGTTTGGGTTCTGCAGGCAGACACAGTCTCTACGTTTAAGGTCAGGACTAAGACTTTCCTTTTTGAAAAAGCTTATAGCTAGGGCTGGACTTAACCATCGCTTAGTTATGCTGCTATAGGCCTAGGCTGCAGGGGGACGATGCACTGAGGACACGTCCTCTCCTCTCTCTTCTCTGGCTCCTGTCCTATAATATCTTATCATTTTATTTTCTATCTCTTATAATTTACTAACCACTGTGTCTCCCTCTCTCCCTCTCCTATCATGTTTCTCCTGTTCTTCTTCTCTCTCTATCTTCTCTGGTTCTACCCGGCTGGTCTTCAGCAGATGGTTCCTCCATATGAGCTGGTTCTGCTCCAGGTTTCTTCCTGTTAAAGGGAGTTTTTCCCTGAAGGTTTCAGGCTGGTTTTTGTGAAGCGTCTTGATACAATTTGTATTGTTATTGGCGCTATATAAATAAAACTGAATTGAATTGAATTGAAATCATGACATCAGCTGCAACAAGAAGTTGCTCAAGTTCTAGAAAATCTGCTGTTTCTTCTCCGACTCTTTTCATCTGGAGTCACTGACCCTCTATCGTTCCTCTGGGTGGTTTATGGGACAGCAGTATCTTTTTGAACCAATCAGAGCTCTGGCCATGACCTGTGTTTGAGACTCAGACTCTGTGTTTTGTTTGGCCCCCAGACTCTGACTCTGGCCCCCAGAGTCCCACAATTAAACCCTGTGAGGTGAAACAGCTGATTTGATGGACTGAGGTGTGATTACATCCGGGAGAGCTTAATTTAGATAGCAGCCCACTGATCCTCTGTGTCTGTTTGTGGGGGGGGGGGGGCTTATTAAATCTATGCACAAATCAATGTAGAGAAGTCCATTGCTCCACGGCAACATGATTTATAACGGGTTTGGGTAATCTATCGATTTATAATGTGGTGGAAGCCATCAATGTTGTTTTTCCTATTAGATGAAAGTAAACAGCGAGCGGTGAGTAATGGCTTGTGACCTCCCTCCTCCTCCTCCTCCTCCTCACACACTGTACATTTAATCTTTTAGAAGTACATGCACACGCCTACAACACATAAATGAAACGCTGTACACTCGCACCAACTACAACCTATATCCAGGCTCTGTTCATGAAGTATGACTGTGTGTGACCACACAAACACTCCTTTCATTTGCATTTAGCTGCTGCTTTCATTCAGAGGGACTTGGGCTAATGTAGCAGCAGAGACATGTAAACATCCCATGAATAAAGAGCCTCATGGATTCACAAACACGTGACCATATTCATTCAACCTGCAAACTTCAGCTCACTTTCAGTTCACCTATGGCCTCTTAGATTTGAAGAAATTTCCTAATAGTTCTAGTCTCCATACGTTAACACACTTGTTAATGCATGTTTTTATTTACACTTTCACTTTTTAATGCACATCTCGCTGTTCTTCTTCCATTTGCATATTTATTCGATGTGGTGGTTCCTCCCACCATCCAGAGACATGCTCATTAGGTTCATTAGTGATTCTAAATTGACTGTAGGTGTGTGTGAGTGTGTCTCTGTGTTAGTCCTGAGATAAACTATGAATCAACCTCCCAAAAAGTTCTTTCAAGTATGTTTGGATTTGGAGTTCAGTCACAGTTCACCAGAGACCAACTGTCAACCAGAAAAGAGATGGACGAACAGAGAACGGGATCAGATGTGGACAGATCTTCAGTCCAAGAAAACGGACGACAATAGAAAATAAACCTCATGCACCAAAGTCCACCTAATTTTTATCTTTCTTTTTAAGTGTAGACAAAACAAACCCATCCTGCATCTCCAACAAACACACACACATTTCCATCCTGATGCTGTGACATTCACAGAATACATGCGCACACACAAACGCACACACACAAAGTCATTAGTGAAATGAAAACACTTGAAATGAAAGCAGCAGCGTTGATTCTTTCATCAGCGTCCAGAAGCAGAAACAACATTTAAATGCTGATGAGCACATGGAGGCGTGATGACCTGGTGAACATGACTTCTTCTTCTCTCCTCACCAGGAGGATTAAAAGCACCTCACTGAGCTCCATACGCAACACAGAGACTCCCAGCACCATCAATGGATGGATGGATGGATACTCTCATGAACAAGTTCACTCGAATGCTCCATCAGGTAATTTCAGTCTGGATTACCCCAAGTGGGGCTATAGGACACAGAAACCATTGGCTTCTCTAAATTTCTGTGTTTTTACTTTTAGTGCAAACAAAGCACACTTTTTTCATTTGAGCTTTTAAGACAAAAGCATACCAGAGAACTCCTGGTTCAGTAACAGAAAAAAACAGAATGGAACGACTTGTTGGATTATGTTGTTGGATTATTTCATAGAGTTTTGACTTTCCAGTCCTCCAGCTCACATCCTCATCATCTGGCAGGTACGTTGGTGCAGAGCTGGATGTTTCCTGTCAGGCCTCGTGGAAATAACCATCAATAGTGATGTACAGACAGTTGGTTTCATCCACTGGAGTTTTTTTTTAAAACTCTAATGCCAACTGTGTCATTTCATTGGTGAGTGTCCTCAATGATTGCTCCTGTACTGCACATCTTGCAGGAAAGTATTTTAGCTTGGGATGTCCCGACTTGATACCAGTCTTGGTTGAAGTGTAGAGATGTTGGTTGAAGTGTACTGCTGTTGGCTAGGCTAGTTAGCTGGTGTTTTCTAGTGTCTTACTTTCGTGGCTAGGCTAATTAGCTGGTGTCTGTTAGTGTTTTATTTCTGATCCTAGCAGAAGGGAGAGGTGTTGGTTGAAGTGTAGTTGCATGTCCCATCACCTCCATTACCTACTGCTGCTAGCTAGGCTAGTTAGTAGCTGACAGCTGGTCTGCTGCTCGGTTTTTCAGTTGGACTAGGCTTCTAAAGAAGTTTTGCCTCAGATCATGGCACAAGGGATTGTAACATCTTGTCCTGCGCATTAATGATCCTAGTCCCTCTCTGGTGTTGGTGGATCCAGTCCAGTGAATGTTTCATCCAATCAGAGTAAATGTGGAGAGAGGAGCTCGTACCTCGTGTTCTCTGCTCCACAAATGTTCTGGTCATAAACTCCCTAACCCTCTCTGGAAGATAAGTCTCCAGGAAACTTTCCTCTTCTTCTAAACGTGGCAGCGTCAGTGTTTGTTGTTGTTGTTTGTCTGCAGCCTTTGACCTGAGTAACTCCATGGATTGTGTTTAGATCATCTCCTACAAACATCCACATCACACTAGTTACTGACTAATGCCTCCATCACTGCATTTACACAGAACACATGGTTAGACGCTGGATTCTAGTTGTTCTTCTTTGATTTTTGTCAGGTTTGATGGTGTGGGTGTGGTTTTGGTTCATGGTGGAGCTACAAGCTAAAAATAAACAACTACAGAAGATTAGACTGTTACCTGGATATATACCTATCACACTGATACAAACTGGTTCAGAGGACTCTGATGGATTGATGATGTTAAAATATCTGGGTCTCTGTGATCGACACTGCTGTTGGTTGGTGCAGTTCAAGGTTTGGTACCAATAAAATCAGAACGAGAGTGAATTCCAGTCCTCCTGCAGCTCTCTCCTCCACACCAGCAGCTTTGCCACTACAATTTATTTATTTTTTGCAGTCAAATTATATTGAACGTTTCCCCTGAGCCGCTTCACTTGCTCACTTGCTGCTGATTATTTTCACTTGTTGCTGGTTATCAGAAGAGTACAAATGCAGCACTAACATCCATCGCCTGTAACGACCTGATTGCTATTTTGATCATGTCACCGGTTTGTTTCCTCTGGGACTCCGTCAGCCCGTCTGGCTCTATAATAAGCCCATCGCCATCCTCAGTCTGCCTCCCCATTGGTCGCCCCGGGGGGATTCCAGTACGGTGACGGATGGCGAAATGACACGACTGTGTTGCATTTATCAAGACAATCGGAGGATAGATGTGTCTGGGAGGACGGGGTGAAAATACGTCTTTAACCCACAGCTGGAAATCAGAATGTGTGTCTGCTGCTGGATTTACATCTTCTGTTTGTTTTTGTCTGTCATCAGCATATGGATCTTTCACTTTGATTCACTTTGATAATTTCGGTTCAGTTCAGACACCATGTGTCTGTCTGGTCCTGATACAAACCTCACTGGAAGCCCAGCTAATGGTAGCTCTTCTTAACCTCCAAGCTGATAGTAACTCTTATTAGCCTTCCAGCTAAAGTGATGTTTGCAGGTGAGTCATTTGAGAACAATTTCTCATCTCCAATGACAACCTGGGCAAGAGGCAGTACAGATAGTCGGACACAATATGCAAAAACATACACCACATAACAAAAGTAACAATTCATAACAAAAAAAGTAAAAGTAGCTCTTCTTAGCCTCACAGCTAACAGTAGCTCTTCCTAGCATCTAAGCTAATAGTAACTCCTCCTATTTCACTTTTTGAACGTTGAATACTCACAACACAACAACCACCTGCTGGTATGAAGAATTATTTCCTCTCATGTGAAGTTTACACTTCACTTATCACCGACATTCCAGTTCTTCTTTTCTTAGCGATGGTATATTTCAGCGTCAGTAGTTTTCCAGATCGTTAACACACAGTGAACTGGATGTGAATACTTCCTGGAGCAGCTGCGTCATGTGATGAAGACAGTGTTTTGTACAGTACTCTGCAGTTTAAATGTGTGCATGTGTTCAGGATGAAGGACGTAGTTGAACAAAAAAGTCCCTGTGAACGTAACTTCATCTAACATTTACCACTTGGAGCCTGACTGTTGTTTCCATCATGTTCAGCTTCTAAATATATCCCCCACATCATTCTCCTGAGATCCAGCATCTAAGTGTCATACTTCCTTAGCTCTATGTCAAAAAAACATCCTTTAAAGACGCTGTGAACATAATATCCAGACTGACATCAATGTTTAAGTTAAAAATAAACTCACTGGCTGCAACATTAAAATGTCTTTCACTGTGGAGCTAAGCTGACGTGTAAATCATCAGTTTTCATGCTTAAATGTCGAAGCTAAAAGTCCACGGTGGAAAGAGCAGAAACATATCGTGGTTTGAGTCCAGCACAGGAAAGAACAGTTTGAAGTGGATGACTCTAAACTATAAGAGGCATGAGGCAGTTATATTACAGAGACAATCTCCCAGCTGTCTGGTGGCTGCATTAGAGGAGTGGACCAGCTGTCAGCCTCCAAACATCGGCAGGTAGGAAGACGATCTCTCTTAAGTGGGAGATCTTTCTGTGGAGGATGGGACGAGACAGGTGTATATGGTCAGAGATGGTGTTTGACTTCATGGTCCATGGCTGTCTCTGATTGGCTGTCCATGTGTGGTACTCTTTTAACCACAGACTGTCTCCACTTCCTGTTGTTGGTCAAACTGAGGCTACTACCCCAGGTACATGATTCAGTCTGGATCCTGAGTCCAATCAGTTCTGTCTGAGGGTGGAGCTGCTTCCTCCAGACTCACTGGTGATTGGTTAATACTGCACTCAGCTCCGCCTCCACCTGTTACTAGGAAATGTTGGAATATACACTGAACTTATTGAAGTGTCTCTGCCTCATGGAGTGGTTGTCAATGGCAACTCACATATCTACAAGGATGTGTTGTGAGATGGTTTAAAATTGATGCCAATGTGAGATGATTCCAATCAGCTGATTTGAATGTAAATCCCAAACTAGGAACACATGCAGCCTTAGTTGGTTTATTTGAAGAGATTTTCTGTTTGTATTATTCATTTAGTTATTTTAATGTGGGATTTGTTTTAAATATCCACTTTATTTATTAATTTTTTGTTGAAATATTATTTCAGTTGCATTTTTAAGAAGAGGACGTATGAGTTGCCCAGTTTACGCTACCTCAAAGAAATAAAAACTGATTCTCTTTAATTAGTTGAAGAGAAAATGTCTAAATATATTTGCTTTTTAAATATGCATCTGTTGCATAGTTTGTGTTTTGAGGTAGTTATATCCTTCCTTAGAAATCATATCGTTAAACTAGTTAAATCGAAAATCATATCAGATCGTGAGTTGAATGTATTGTTCTCTAGCAACTATCAGTCATTATGATGTCACATCCTGTTTTTATAGCGTCAAATATCTAAAATTGCATCAGTGTTACATTAACGAGCTAAAGTTACTGAAACCGTCTCTGCTAAAAATATATCAAAATACAACAACTGAGATTCAGAACAACTTTCCTCCACATGAAAATTGAGTTCCAGTAAGTTGGTCTGACTTCCAGGCTACAAGTTTGGTCCAGAAGATTTTACATACATGAAAAATGCTGAATAAATATCACATGGTCCTGTCATTTATTTTACACATAAAACTACGTATTTATTATCCAGAAAGTAAAGGACAAAAATGGATGTGACAGGAGAGGCCAACAGGCCGACCCTCTCAGGATAAAAATAGTCATTGAACAAATGATAAAACAGGAGAAAAAACATCACAAAAACAAAGGAAAGCTAAGCTAACGTCATTTATATAATATAACAGGAAACAACGTACAAGAGTAGAAGCCTTGACCATTCAGTCAATCCAATCGTCCAAAAATAAAATGTATTAGGAGAAAAAACTATTGAAAGAGCTTCAGGAAAGAGACCACAACAACACAGAAAAATACCTTGAACATTATGAATTAAATGTGATGACAAAAAACTTAGAATAGAATACAAAAGAAAACCTTTATTTGTCCCTCAGTGGGAAATTAAATTCTCTAGTGATGCATCTTGACCGTCTGGACTATGTTGACCACCTCAGGGACCAGGTTTGGTTTTGTAAAAAGGAAGATGAAGATGATCTACGTGTCCAGTATTATATGAATGATATTTATTAATTTATTAAACGATTGAGGCAGAGAACCAGGCATGAACATATATTTATATATAAACACACATATCTGAGTTTCCAATCTTGGAGATGGAGATTGGTTTGGTATTTGCCCAAACTATATGACTTCATTTGTACTTCAGCATTCACTGTTGAAGTTGAAAGTTAAATTCAATGTTGACCAACCTTTGATGAATTGTGGAATACTAAAGGCCACAAAGGGAAGCAGAGAGGATAGTAATGGGAGCATAGAGAGGGTTTTATTTCAATAATTTAAATCCTGAAATATTTGCTCTGCCTTTGATTCTGTAAGAGCTCAAACTTAAAGAGCTGCCTTTTCCCCCGGTCTCCCCAAAACACAACGCCTCCATTTCACATTCCAGGAGGACAAAGGATGGAGTGATGGATCCATATAAATGTGACACATTTAATCTGCTGCTGTCTGACCTCCTCTTAACTCAAACGGACGGGAGGATGGAGAGGCAGCCGAGCTGTCACACTCACAGAGAGGAGGTTGATGCCGGCTGCAGTGGTCGATAAAGGACGTAGATTACTTAACGCTCCTTTAGTGTCAAATCATTAACGTCGGGTTATTTTTAGCTCCAGCTGAGGAAGGAGATGCTGCTGTGTCACACTGTGACGATTATTCTAGGACTGACATCAGGATGGAAACCGATGCTGCAGCCAGACTCAGATTTGACTTGAAATACCATTAAAGTAATGTCTCGACACTTTGAGGAAACGTTCCGCGGTTTGTCTGGATGATTGATGATAACATCCTCCGATGATCCAACAACGAGGAGAAGAGTGATTGAAGCCGAGGCTAAAGGCAGCTAGCTGTAACCCAGCCTTAAAGCTACACAACTGTAATTATCCATTCATAATGAATGGAGGATTAACGGCTAGCGTTAGCTGTTTAGGCTAACATGGAGATGTTGATATTAAAGAACTTGCATGGTCTTTTAGTACGTGGATCCTAGGGGGGTATTTCAAGTTTGCCTTAAAAACAAAAACAAAAAAAAAAAACAACTAAAATTGGAAAAATAACTATTACTTGATTTGTGTTTTTAAATGTCTCTGGTCCAGGAAGTAGTCTCCTCCATGGAGAACGCTGGTCCGGGTCTCACTAGTCCAGGTGGTAGTCTTCTGCTTTTATACAAATCAAATAACCTCTGGTTTCTCCTTTATTTCTCTTTCTGGTTTCATAGATTAAAAGACCAAACTTGAATTAAAAATCAAATTAAACTCTTATTTTGTTTTTATTCTTATTTTAAAGTCTAAAACCAAACTAGAAATACCAAGAAGTACACAGATCATTTATATTTAAATGTATTCATAATTGCATTGCTCTTCTTTTGTAACCGATCAGAACTAATTAAATGAATATTCATTTAAACCCATGTACAGTCTGTGATGAATAAAGCTATTAGGATTCTAACTGTGGTGTGAAATGCTGGCACATTTGTCTTTGCTCAAATTGGGGAATGTAATTTAAGCGTGAAGGATCCCTTGAACTTTAGTCGGGAGGAATATATTCGGTGCTGAAGAGGCCTCTCGCTGATTAAAATGAAATGTTGTCTAACTTGGATAAACGGCCTCGATGGGGAGGTGATTACTGAAGTGGACCTCTGTGGGAGCCGCTCATTTAAGAGGACGCGCTCTTTTAGCGCCAGATTTCCAAGACAAAGATGAAAGTGAATGTGAGTGGACTCCACCAGGGCTCCTTTAAAAGACACATCTACACACAGTGTGGTGTGAATCAGAGCTCAATAGTAGGAGTAGGAGTAGTAGAGCGAAGGAACAAGCTGGCCCAAGGGTCATTTTACGTTTAGGGTTAAAACTCTGTTAAAACTCCTAATTAGACTAAATAAAAGTGGAGCTTGGATTCACAACACACTCGTAATATGTTTATATATGATGTGATTCATATATAAACAGGAAAACATGACTGATCTGATTACCACCTACTGCTTTAATACTGACTCTAATTACATTAAAACCTCAGAGTGATTAGAGGAGGTGGTGGTGGTGACCATAGTAGCCTGTACTAATCATCTCCCAATACATAAATAACTGACCATTATCAGGTTGAGGAACTGACAACTCTTCTTTCAAACTATGTGTCTTCTCTGGCTCGTCCTTTGTCCTTCCATGGCTGACTGTTGTTTGTGGCTAAATGCACAAAGTCAAATGGAAGTGAGTGTCGTCTGTGGGTGAGTTAAGCCCTGATGTCAGACCATGATGCCTGAAAGGATTCAAAGGAAGAAGCAAAAATGAGATTTATTTATTTATTTATTTATTTAAGTGTCATGTACATTATTGTATCCAGCCCACATAGGCTTAGACACTATACAGTATATATACGATTCAAAGATAGCAAACAGAAAAAGAACAAATGTAATGCATCCATCAACTCTTACAACAACAAAAAGCTATACAGACAAACCTTCCATAATATATAAAACAATAACATAAAGTTGTTACATACTTATGTGGGACACAGTGTTTTCTGTACTCATGTCCAGGCGTCTTCAGTAAATCAGGTTAAAACATAAGTCTCCCCCATGAAGAACCAACGTAACGTATCGTACTCACATGTCAAAAATAAATCAGGATTTTTCTCTGAACTTTTTCAAACAGAGACGTCCTCAGATGTAAAAGTTCATCTTGAACAACATCAAAATCACATAAATCACATAAATGTTGCTCTTCAGGGATGATGCCCTCATACCTGTCCACCGCAAACACCAGGGACAATGTACCACATCTGTTCACACAAGGACCTCTGACCTCTCCCTACGTTTAATATTAGATATAGTTTTGTATAATAATCTTCTTTAATTTGAACATAGCGTCTACATTAAGATCTCCTGCTTCCATGGTTTCTTGTGGAGGTGAAGTAGTTTTTGTTTAACAGCGTCAATCTTCCTCTGCAGATTAAAAATATAATAAATATCAGAGGTACTGCAGAGATGTCTCTAGACCAGGGGAAATGACGAGCTCAGTCCCATTTAAAGATCTTTTTGGTCAGCCTTTCATCTGGAGGCCGAACGAGTCAGAAGAGAACAGAAAAATATGTGAGTTGAAGTTTATACTGTATTTAAATAAGTGATGTAACGTGAGCCTGAACCGCCCTTTGTGTGATGCTGTGATGCTGATGCTGAACATTGCTGCATTAGTAGCCCTGACCATTAGTGAAAGGTCAGCCATGCAGGCACATATTGAACACAGACATCTCACCGATGCCTCAAGCTGCTTCTCTTTCTTTGTGTTACTGTTGAAGTGGAGTTAAAAGGTCAACTGCTCCACGGCCTCCCTTTGTTTTCTAAGTGCTGGTGGGAGTGTGTGAATGTTTCTTGTTTCCATCTCATCTTCATCCCGCCCTTGTTTCCTTGTCCTCCCTCATCCTACCTCCATCCATTAATCCATCACGTCATGTGACGCTCATTCGTCTTTTTGTCATTTCTGAATCTGTCTGTCCTCCCTGCATTCGTTCATCTCACCAGTCATCAGTCATCATCTTCCTCGTGCCTCTGTTTTCATCTGCAGTGACCACGGAGGATCAAGTTATCTCTGCTGTTTAAACCCGTCCTGTCTCCTCACGTCCTTAGTGGTGATGTTCTATACCACCGATATCATATCCGATACCAAGTGATATCATACTTGGTGCAAATACACCCTGATGTGTCTGGTAAAACCAGAAAAAGTGTTTCAAATCATAGCTTCATAAAGAATACAAGACATCAGAGTAATATATATATATATATATATATATATATATATATATATATATACACGACCCTACTGAGGATAAGAGGTAGTAGAAGATGAGATGAGGCTTTATCTCTGAAGTATGTTGAGGTAGTGGCCTCATTTACTAGGTAGCCAAGCTAATACAGCAGCAGAGAAACCAAACAGACACAGTCACACAAAATAACAACATGAAAACAAATAGGTAAAATAATAAGACCATTAACATAATTATCGCTGACTTATTGAGAGCTACTGTAAAAACGACATTAGATTAGTTATGTTCCACTGTGTTCCTACATTACCTGGAATGACTGAAGTTTCAGAAATATCAATATTTTAGAGCATAAAGATCCGGTATCAGAGGTATCGATATTTCAGTATCGTTCTGCCCACCACTCGTCCTCAGTTCCTTTTCTCTTCTCTGTATTTATCAGCCACGATTTGTCTATTCCGCCTTTCTTTCTTTTGTTTTGCATTTCCAATATAATTCTTCTAATTTCAGGATAGTTCAGGTGTGTTCCTCATCAGTGTATCTCTTGTGTCCCTTCATTATGTTGCAGGGATTCAGTGAAATAGTTGTAGATGGAGCATATAGTTTAAAAAGGAATGGGCTTCACTGCAGCAGAGACACGTCTATCCAGAGACGATTCTTTTAAGAGGCTTTTCCTTGCAAACATTTCATTTATGTGCAGGTGCATTTATACCCAGAGACATTTATCTCCTGTAGAGATAACATCCAGAGACATTTCTCTCTGCAGAACTTCCAGTGAGAGACGGTTCTCTAAGACTTTTCTTTCTGGATACACCTCACATGGAACAAACATGCTCAGAAACCATGAACACAACATGTCTGTCTCTTTACAGCCACAGTTTTCCTCCTCAGCTGATCCATGAGCGCAGGATCCACCGCCACCAGTTTCCCGAATTGTTGTATGTTGTCTTAAAATCTCTCAGAGGGAAAACGAGGCTCAGAGGACAAACAGCTCATCTGTGGACTCTGGTTTGTTCATGGGATGATCGAGTCTAGTCTGAAGTCTCTGGACATTAATGAGTCCTTGGAGAAGAATTCATTATTAAAAGAAAACAGGATCAGGACAGATTCCTCCAGGTGATAAAAACCTAAACCTAAACACCATCATTCAGTGGTCAGATACATCACACACATCACACACAAGTCCAGATGAGTTTATTCCAAGCTTCCCTCTGTTCTGCCTCCAGCTAACATCATAAAGGAGTCACTAAAATCTACCAACGGTACTAATTATTAGATTTATTTTTGAGTAAAATTCAAAAAACTGAAGCTGCTCAACAGTTTGATGAATCCAGATATAGAAAATAGAGAATAGAATGAAAAAAGGGCATATTGGTAAAGTACAAGTAAATGAAACTATTTTCACCTTCTCTTCTTTCCTGACCTTCCTGACTCATATCTTCTTCCTCTTCTCACCTGATTTCACCCTCCCCCCCATCCTCTCTCTGCTCCGTTCATCCATCCATCACATGGTCTCGTCCTCGCGCTGTTGGAGGAGTGGTAGTATTTCACACCTGCCCTCTCCTGTCTCCTCTCTTCTCTGAGCCAAACAACATTAGTCTTACATCACGTTTGGTCTCTTTCTCCTCCTGTGTACCTTTTGCTTTTGTAAATTCTTTCTGACATCACATTCGCTGCTGCAGGAAACAAATAAATAAATAAATCAGGTCTTTCTAATTTCCCTCTTGCTATCGTCGGTGTATAATTTGCCTGTTCCTCTGTTTGTCTGCAGTGTGCCGTGTACGAGTCGTACCTGTCTATTGATTGTAATGTGCCTGAAATTAGAGTGAAGGTGTGAAATGAATATTAGATTTGTTGCTGTTTGCTGTTATTTTCTGGGCTGCAGCGCTTCGTCTTATTTGTCCGTCCGTGAACTTGTTAGAGGCAATTCAAGGAGACAAGGAGGGAAATTGGCTTGGAGCGTCGGGAGAGGCCTCGCTTTGAAATCTGCATTCACCCGGAGAACTGATTCACTCCATGTTCTCTCCATCCTCCGTCTGTAACCATCACACCGTTTCCATACAAGTCCGTTGTAAATGTAAATCTCTCTGATCTGTGCTCCGTCCCTTTCTCCTGTAGTCTCACTCAGTTTGATGTAAGATTTATTTCAAATTGCTTCCTCCGCAAACTCAACTTTTATAGGCGACGTCTGGAGGGTATAATCAGGATATTTAACCCTGGTCCCTTCTACGATGAAGAGAAAATTCCAAAGTTTAGACCAGCAGGAGACAGTGGCTATGTTTCCATCACAGTTTTTCTCAAAATAAAAGTGATATTTCTGAGATTTCGATTAAGGTTGTTCATGTTTCCACTGAAAGGTGTTTTAACTCTGGTAAAGTCTCATCTGGTGATGTCCCATAGTTCTCTTAAATTGACGTCACTTTGAGGAAGATGGATTCAGATGAACTGGTCACATGACCCCCTGCATCATCTCCAGGGAAATGACAAAAAACGCCCGTGTGTGTATACGTTTGTTTTTTTTTAAACACGGGTCCCTTCTGCTTCTCTCTGGAAATCTTTGCATCACAGTCAATGGAAAAGAGAAAGAGATGTGACCGCACTCAGAGGCTCACAGTTTAAATTCTGTGCGTCTCACTGCTTTGCCGAGAACATTGTGAGAGACACAACAAGTTTGTCTACAAATATGGGAAAAATCATGTGTCTAGTGTGAAAATTGTAAATTGCCAGGACGAGCGTGGAAAGAGGAAAGTTTCAGGCTATTTCAGACACGTTCCTCCACTCTAACCAATGACGTCATCCACTCTAGCGCAATACACACCCATTATAAAGTCAGGATTTCAACGAAAATGATCATGATCAACTATAGGACCTACCAAAACAAGGATTAATACACCAACACGCAAGACTCTTAAATTAAGTCTCCAGGTGGAAATATGCCTGAGCGCTAGACCTTTTGTGCTCTTTTTTCCCAGCCCTTTTCATTCATTTCAATGGAAACATTTTTGCAAAAAATTTAGTTTTTTGTAGAGAGAAGTAATAGCACACCGATCCCGATCAAACCGCACGTTTTGATGTATAGTATAGCATGTGGTTATGTACGGAAAAAGGGAGGAAGAGGAATAATAATAAGAAACACACAGTATAACAATAGTGATGCCAGACTCATTTTATGCAGGAAATCATCACTGGGAGAAAAGAAGCGAGAATATTTGGACCAAAATCATTCAAATTTAGACATCCCACCAATATTTAATCTAATGGTGGGATGTCTAAGCTTAAAATAATTCTGAAATATTGATTCTAGATACTTTATTTATCCCGTGGGAAATTTGGTAAAAGCCTTTGACCAAGAATCAAACTCAAATCAACTGCTCAGGAGGCAGCTATGCTCACCATAATACCGTTTATAATAAAAAAAAATATATTACAAGTTCACTCTGATGCTGCTGTGTTTTCTTTGGCTCATTTTATCTTTTTGAGTCACTATCCACTCACTTCAAATGAATTTTGTCCTTCGCTTTCTTGATATCACATGTGATATTTGCATATCAAATAAGCACGAGTGTAGATCTACATGTAGGAGGTAGATCTATGAGAAACAGCAAAAAATAAAAGAACAGCTCACATCTGTGACGTTCACCATTAAAGAGCATGTCAGTAGATTCAGTTTGTGAATAGTTTAGTACTGAATGCACAATAACAAGAATTTTTACAAAACGCTAGGAACATGTTTGGTTAATGCTGCTTTTGTGTTGCTCCTAAACTGTGGAACAATCTACCACTGCATATCAGACAACCCTCCCACTGTCCATTTAAATCCTTTTTTAAAACTCGTCTCATAACCCATTTTTATTCCAGCATGGGAGTCTGCCCTTGTTTGGTGCTTTTAGTGCTTCCTATTATTATTATTTTCTTTTGTTTTTATTGTTTTATTGCTCTAAATTGATCTTATTTTATCCAGGTACAACACTTTGTCTCGGCTGTAGCCATTGTTTAAAGTGCTATATAAATAAAGTTGAGTTGAGCTGAAGTAATAATTTTACGCATTAACAACCTAACAGCATCCTAACTAGCCCAGGGCCCAAGATTCTCATCATTAATTATGAGGCTGAACAATTTTCCTTATTCACATTTTTTATTGTCTTCCACACAATATTATCAAAAAGTAGATGAACAGAATGACATCAGGTCACAGGTTACATGAAATACAGCTCACATCTGGATCATCTGGCAGCTTTTCATTTCTAAGAGACAAACATTCATCTCTGAAAATCAGCAACTTTACATCAGGACTGAACAAGTCCACCTTAAAACTTACAAGTCCACCTTAAAACTAAAAGTCCACCTTAAAACTGCCCACCCACAAAAACTGCTGACTGAATGACAATACTTGAAGTCCCAAGCAGCCTCAAGGAGAAGGTGTGTCAAAGGTGAACAAAAGGGGTTTATTTAAAAGGTAAAGAAATACTTAAATCACAATTCAACTTCAGAGTGAACTCAGGACAAAATAACAAACAAAATGATTCTAACTGAAAAACAACCCACTGAACTAACCTAACAGAGAAAGAAACCAAAGACAAACTCTTGCCTGCTTCAACATGTCAAAAAACACGATGCCCAAACATTTAAACCAAACTATTCTACTCTGGTCTCATCTGTCCACTAAACATTGTCCCAAATGTTCTTTTTGGACGGAGAGCAGTGTCTTTGGTTGGAAACACTTAAGAACTAATGAATTCTTAATTAGCCTGGAAATTAATTTGAAATCTTCTAAAGACAAGCACTTACTTTTTTTTATGATATGTCATAATTAATAATTTTTACATGTAAATGTAGAAAATTCTGAAGGATGAATCTGAATTTAGTTAAATATGAATCATTTTTACTATACTGTGATGAATAAACTCATTCTACGAAAAGAATGCAATGTGAAATGGCATCATTTACACAATCATCCTGTTTATCTCTAACTGATCTGATTCACTGGTAAAATCTTCACTGGTTTGAGTTTATCTCCAGTTCCAATGAATGGAAACATCCTCTCAGTGAAAGTGTGTGTAAAGGTGTGTATGTGTGTGTTAGTATCAAGATCAGAGAAGGACAGATTTCCTCTGTTCCAGTCCAGATTCACTCTGATCCTCTGGAGCTTCTTCTCTACTGGGAGAAAAGTGGGAGGAGCTGGTGGTGACCATTTGAAGTATTTACCTCCAATGAAATTTATGGTCCACAATCCAGATTGTATGAGTCCCTTCCTCTGGTCAGATTCGGCTGTCACACCCACATACCACCATCTGTTATCTTGAACCTCAGCATCCCAGCTGTGAGTCCCTGAGTTAAAGCCCTCAGAGCCCAGGACAGAACAGAAATAATCAAATCTCTCTGGATTATCAGGAAGTTGTTGTTTATCTCCTAATCTCACACTGGTCAGATCTTCAGACAGGGTCATTGTTGAATAAGCAGTGTTCGGATCCAGAATGACAGGAGTATAGGAGACCAGGTCCTTCATGTTGTTCCAGATGTTGAAGGCCAGGTTGCCCAGATGTTTGGCCTGGTCTATCAGAGCTCCTGAGGGCAGCTGTGGATCATCCAGCAGGAGGCAGCGCTGGACTCTTTCCACTGCAGCCTTGTAGTTGTTGAGGAATGAGACGTCTTCAGCTCTCAGCTCCCCCTCTGTGGCTCTGACTGTGTCTGAAAGAGCTGCTATCTCTCTGCTCAGAGCCTCCATCTTCTCCTTCATCATCTGACTCTTCTGCTCCTCTTCCTCTCTCAGTGCAGCCATCCTGGCCTCCTCTTCCTCTGCTAGAAACTGGTGAAGCTTCTTGAACTGCTCCTTAATCTGCCTCTCTGTGTGTCGGGCCTGGACCTTGATGTGTTTTTCTGTTTCATCAAACTTCACTTTAACTTCTTCATAAACCTTTAACTTCTTCTTTAAGGGCTCCAGAGTTTCCTGAAGGTTCTTCTTGTGCTGTCGTGCAGCTTCATTGATGGGTCTGAATCTGTGGTTGGAGTGTTTTTCTGAATCTCTGCAGATGAGACACACTGGCTGCTGATGGTCCAGACAAAAGAGTTTGAATTTCTCAGAGTGCAGATTGCAGAGAGCCTCTGGAGATCTCTGATCTCTCTCCTGTAAGAAGGACTCACACAGGTTCCTCAACACCAAGTTTAAAGGTGGATCATCTCTTGAAGATCTTCTCTTACAAACTGGACACTGGTGTAATGGTTTCTCTCTCCACCAGTTCTTCAGACAGACTTTACAGAAGCTGTGGCTACATGACAGAACAACAGGATCTCTGAAGACCTCCTGACAGACTGGACAGCAGAGATCCTCCTCTGATCTGGAAGCCATTTAGTCTCTGAGTGAAGCTGGAACACAGCAGACACAAAGTCCAGTCAGTCATGTCTCCTCCATCTTCTACTAACTTCCTGTTTTTGGTCAAACTCACCTTCAGTGTGTGGAGAGTCAGCAGCTTGAAGCAGCAGTGTTGTAGTTTCCACTTTTCTCTCCTGTAGCTGGACTCATTTAGAGGAAGGTGTTAGTTTGGTCTGAAGCTGAATCTGATCATCTGTGTCTCTCTTTAGTCACACAATAATAAACTGGTTCCTGGTTTGTTTCAGGTAAATCAGGTGAGGGGGCGGAGCTTAACCAGAACCACTCTGATAAATGCAGTCGATCCTGTTATTCAGGGAGTTGTTCACTCCATAGTGTGTTATCTTACAGTAAGCATCTACTCAGGGTGTTTAAGTTGTCAGTCAACAACAAAGATGTATGGTTCAAGAGTCATCAAAATTTTGTTACATTTAGTCTTCATATACGTCCTGATAACTATTGTCTTCATGTGTCATCAGTACTAACTCTAATTTTTCAGACTGTGTCATCCTCATGTGATCATCAGTAAATCTGTCCATTTGACCAAGAACAGTCTGGATGTGTCCTGGCCTTGTCTGTTTAATCAAGGAAATGTCTCTTGGTATGAGAACCCCAGCAGGACAGACACATTGATCAGTTATGATAAGCAGGTGCAACTGCAGCAAGGTCTGCAAGAAAAAAAACATTATCCAACACACCATCTGGAGGAAGCTCATGGCCATGTGAAGAATGGGAAACTACTCGAATGTTGAATAGAGGGGGAGCGATTGGTCCTGAAGGATCCTGCTTGCTGTCTTAACACTCTGTTTCTCACAAAGTGTGAAGAATAATCTTACAGGCTGATTTTGGAGCAGATCTTTACTACATCATGCAGCCAGTTTCTATTTTGAAGTGAGAAGGAATGAAACCAGCACATGAAGGAGAAGGTGATGATGTTCCTCACACTTGAGGAGTTCATCTTCCTCAGGAGAATCTGTCTTTGCTGCCATTTTTTAAGAATCTCAACGATGTTGTCGTTTAACTTCAGCTGTCGATTGCACCGAGGAAGAGGCAGATGCCCACCTGAAGCTGAAGCCATTCTGATCCATCTCACTTCTCAGTGTAGAGGGAAAGGTGTTGCTGGAGTCACACTGGAGTGGTCACTCAACTGATCAAGGAGGCCCGAGAGGACAATGGAGACCTGCCGGTGCTTTGACTCGGGCTCACCAATACATATGGGTCAACACAAGCCACCCTGGAACAACTCTGGATGATCAAGAACCTCATCCTGAACTACGATGGGAACTCCAGGCTCTGATGCGTAGGGAATAGATTGCGGTTAGTCTGGGTTGGTCTGGGCAGGAGGTGAGGATGTGAGGTGCATGATTATTTTCCACCCCAAAAAAGTTGATCTTAGTCTAAATTACTAAACGGTTTCCCATTGGGGAAAGTGCTGCCAGTCAAAAGGATCTGAGCTGAGCTTTGACTGAAGTGTTTATTGGGTTATGAAGATGAGGGCAATCTTCTCTATAGATACCAGATACAAGAGGCCATGAACTCTACTAATGATGTGTCTGGATGCTGCAACAGATCCACACCGAAACCCAAAGTTTAACTGGGTCTAATGTTATCACAGAGAACTGTAACTGCAGCTCTTGTTTTATCTCATCATCTCATCTCATCTTCCATACCGCTTAATCCTCACTGGGGTCGCGGGGGGTGCTGGAGTCTATCCCAGCTGGCATCAGGTGAGAGGGGGAGTCCACCCTGGACAGGTTGTCAACCTGTCGCAGGACTAACACAGAGACAACCATTCACACTCACACTCACACCTAGGGTCAATGTAGTGTCACCAATCAGCCTAATGAGCATGTCTTTGGAGGTGTTCACGCGGACACAGGGAGAACATGCAAACTCTCCCCAGTAAGGCCTGAACCTGGACTTTCTGTGCTAACCAGCTCTTGTTTTAATACTTTTTAATATCCCATAGCAGCAGGTTTTAAACCCTAAATTCATTTTGTTATAGCTGCATGTGGAGCTACATGTGGAGGCCGCCCCTCTGGGTCTTTAGGATCTTTAAAGTCATTGCTCCAGCTTTGGTAATACAGATTATTTTCATGACTATGTTTTATGTGATGAAAAATAAATAACCACAGTTGATTCATTAATAAAAACTTAACAAAAAACATGCACATTCATTAGAGGAACCCACTTAGAGAGTGTTTTCATTCAAGCTTAGCAGAATCTCACAGTGTGTGAAACCTATTTTCACACTGTTTGCTTTAGAGTGGGTTTAATTATTACTAATCTTTGATGTGTGCTCCAGAGAACATCCCATCTTGGGTCATTTTCAGTATTGCTTTGATGTTAAATGAGTTAAAGAATCAGAGCAAGCCAAATAATGTTTAATGTTGGGGAGACAAAAAAGCAGCACAGTTAGCTAGCTAAAAAGACTACTTAACCTTAATGCTAGGAACAGGAATGGTCCAAATCCTCTGGACATCAGTCAGTGACAACTTCACCAAGAGAGACATCAACTTTTTGATAAAGTTATTAGAGCTTTAGCTTCAGAGAAACACCTGAAGCTAATACCCGCTCCACTATCCCATCTAACAGCAGGCTGTGATACTGATAGTGCTGAGGGGCAGTTTTTATACAGGCTATACATATCTGCAGCTCACAGTGTGAAGCACTAGCTGTCTTTTCTTAGCATATGGATTCAGGTCAAGAATCTAGATTTCATTAACTTTCTATTGTGCTTATCAGTGTTTACATCGTCATCCGTGGTCCTGCTTCCAAAGAGACCAGTTGAGATGGTTCATCCATCTTCTGACGATGGTTCCCTTGGTAGCCTCTCTTTAGGTTCACACAGCCCAGAGCAAGGATGACAGGAATTATATGTCTAAGGATGTGCTGATACACCAATAGATTTGATGTATGGGTCCGTTATATTTAAATTGTTTTTGTGTACTGGTATTGGGATTTTTATCTCATCTCGTCTTCCATACCTCTTATCGTCAGTGGGGTCGCAGGGGTTTCTGGAACCTGTTCCAGCTGGACAGGTCTCCAGCCTATCGCAGGGCATGTTAGGATATTTTGCTCCAAAAAACTGTTTCCTTACACAGAGAGGGAGACAGAGGGCGAGATGCATGATGGGTATTTAAGACAGCGTTTTCTGTATGTTTTTTCAGTCATCTGAAGAAGGATGATAAAAGTTTAAATGGGATCTTCTGCAGGTGTGTGGGTTTTTTCTACAGTTTTTCACTTCGTCTGGCAATGATTGGTGTGGATGTTATTTAGACATATAGCCCCCACCTACCCTCCCTCAAAGACCCCGCATAAACCACATTCAACACCTCACAAGTCCCATGTCCATTCTCTGATGAGTAACCACAAGGACGTCCTACACTACATTATTAGGTCATAATGTTGTGGCTGATCGGTGTATAATGATAACCATAGTTATACTCAATGTACTAGTAATCAGCAGATCATCAAAGTGTGAGAATAATGCTCCAGATATGTTGTGTAAAGTGAAAACAAAGTATTAGTTTTGAGTATTTTTTTGGGACTTGACCGCGATTGGTCTCAAGGCTGCAAACATTCAGACTGATGGTTGGTGAGTCTTCTGTTAATGGAATAAATAAATACTGAAGTGGTACTTGGCCTGATTCTGTGCTATTCAATGTACAGACACTATGAGGCCTCTCATTTTCCACTGGACACATGGCTGCAGCGTCCGGCTCTCAGGACTCTCCCAGACGAGTAGCAGCACCGCACACAGCGGTCGCTTAAATATTCACAGCTTCACGTCTTGTTTACTGAATCCAAATGAATAAATGATGCAACTCAGGAAACGACATGATGTAACTCGGACTACTTCTGCTGCTGTTCTGCAACATGCTGAGCTGAGCTTGTCTGGTCCTAAATGTTCTAATCTGATTTTAAACTAGACCTCGTAGCTTAGCATTTCTGCAGCTGCTTGTGTTTGAGTCAAGGTTAGGATAAACAAGGTTGTACTGAAGTACACACTCATCAGCTGTGTCCTCAGTGAGGAAGATGGTCAATGTTCTAGGTAGGTTGAGGCTTGTCAGAGTTATTGTTGTTTTTATCTTAACTTCTTCTGATGCTACAGCTGATTTATTTATTTATTTATTTTTTTAATGCAGATTTTTGGAAACGTTTCATTTTCACTGGGCTGGTTCATATATAATTTAATCGAGCTTAAAAAGTAATGCATGCATGTTCATTACTTTGATTTTTCTTTTCGTTTGGCAGTGGAGCAGCAGGTTGAGATCCTTTAAATAAATGCAGCAGCTCTGCTCTCGCTCATTCTGCCTTATTTTCCCGGGTGAAGGGTGATGAGAACCCTTCTGGTGGATCTGAGAGGTTTGAACAGCAGTCTCACACCTCGCCTGGACCTCTGCACATCAGACCCAGCACAAGACAAATTACACATAATAACAGGCTGCATGAGATGGAGAAGAAAGAGGTCGTAAAAGGGAGAGAGAACGAGGAGGAAGAGGCCGAATTAGAGATGGAGACAGAGACAGAAATACAAACATTCAGACGTGTTGCTGGAGTCATAACTACTGTTGCTCTCTGGTTGAAAATTATCCAACATCAAATCATTTTATACCTGTGACATAATAATAAGATTATATAGTCAGTGTAGTATTATATATTACTATTATATAAATGTTGTTACCAACAATATTAAATATCCCAGCGTCTACTTCCTTTAAATATCTAAAATGAGCTGTAAAATGCTTTGAAGCCCAATCACCTCATCAGTGATGGAGCTGTGTTTACCTTCTCCTCAGCCTCCGTGTTCATCCATCACCGTTAAAAGCTTCAAATTACTCAGAACAATTAGAAATACTCAGAAATAGTGAAAATTGGTCTCACTGTTATTCAGTATTATCATTGTAGCATTAGCACGTTAGCCACAGTAACTTAGTAGTAACCGAGGCAAAGTTACGTGTCAGTTAAATATGTCTATCTACATTATTATTATTTATCCTCTGTTATTGCCATTTTTCTATGGATGAATATTGGTTAGATGTGTTAAGATACATTTAACCAGCTCAGAACCAATCAGCACAGAGGGACAGCTCAGACGCTCCATTCCCTGGTTGGACAGACTCTCTCTAATATACACTCACCGGCCACTTTATTAGGTACACCCTGCTAGTAAAAGGTTGGACCCCCCTTTTTCCTTCAGAACTGCCTTAATTCTTGGTGTCAGACTTTCAACAATGTGTTGGAAACATTCCTCAGAGATTTTGGTCCATATTGACATGATAACATCACACAGTTGATATCTGATCACATCTATGATGAGAATCTCCCGTTCCTCCACATCCCAAAGGTTCCTCTATTGGATTGAGATCTGGTGACTGTGGAGGCCATTGGAATACAGTGAACTCACTGTCATGTTCCAGAAACCAGTTTGAGATGATAGGAGCTTTGTGACATGGTGCATTATCCTGCTGGAAGTAGCCGTCAGAAGATGGTCCACTGTGGCCATAAAGGGATGGACATGGTCAGCAGCAATACTCAGGTACAGGAACAGACATCAACAACTGCTGCTCACTGGATATTTTATCTTTTTCAGACTATTCTCTGTGAATCCTAGAGGTGGTTGTGAGTTAAAATCCCAGTAGATCATTCGTTTGTGAAATACTCAGACCAGCCCGTCTGACACCAACAACCAGACCACGTTCAAAGTCTCTTACATCCCCTTTCTTCCTCATTCTGATGCTCCGTGTGAACTTCAGCAAGTTGTCTTGATCACCTCTGCGTGAACACATGCATTGAATTGCAGCCATGTGATTGGCTGATTAGCTATTTGTGTTAACAAGCAGTTGTACAGGTGTACCTAATGAAGCGGCTGGTGAGTCTATGTCACTGGGTGGGGATTAACTGTTGGAGCCTCTAGTGGAGATTAAAGGTACTGCAGGTCCATACTAGTCGATAAAGGTGGATGTATCTCTAACTGTGACCCTGTGTCAAACCTCATGAATCTAAGTGAAGAAAAGTAGAGAAAGGAGGTGGAAAAGCAGAGAGGAAGCAGAACCTCCTCGTCTGTTAACGTCCTGTTAACTTTTAATTGTGGCTGTGACTAAGACGACTTCTATCAACCTGTCTCCGCTGAGACTTTATCACCTCGTTTTACTGAGAGAGGAATGACTCTGTGTTCGTCAGCTCGTCTTCTAACACAACGTCTTTCTGTTAGTGGTACATTCAGGTTTTTGCTGTGTTGGTGTGTTTCATGGTAACAGGCCTGGAGTCCTAGTTTATGGGGTTTATTTGGAGGTTTATGTGGTGGTGCTGGTCCTGCATATATTTGAGCAGGAAATGAGGTCATTATGGCCCCGATCCACCCGGACCCAGGACTCTAGACGTCCCAGAGAGGCATGAGGCTGCATACTTCAACGGCGACGTCTGTAAATAACATGGAAAAAAAAGAGCCTGCAGCAGTATCTCTGTATGTCAGGAACTTTCTTTACCTTCATTAGATCAAGTTTTGAGTGTTTTCTGTGACTCTGTTTTACTTCCTGTCTGTGTTTGTCCTTCCTGACCGTCTACCTCCTTGCTTGGCATCGTAGCACTATAACTGTGGAACACAAACTCCAACATTTAATCCACATTTTCTTAGATCAAGTCATATGAATGTGGATGCATTTCTGGTGGTTTGTGGGAAAACAAGGCTCTAAGAGAACTCTCCTAGCAGCCTCTCCACCAACACTTCATCTCTCACAATCCTGATTTGCCCACTTGGTTTTTATTGGCGTCCGTGTTTCAGTCGACTCAAGTGCTGCTGGAAACTTGAACAATGCTCGCTCCTGTTGAAGTGCCCTTTCCAACACGAGGACTTTTGTCGCCTCTGCTTCGGCTGGAATGTGCTGCTTTGCTGGAACAGAGGAGGGGGAGGACAAAGACTGGGGAGACACTGGCGAGGGGACGGGGTGATGGAGAGAACGGAAAGAATCTGTGGAAGAGGGGGAGGTCAGATGGAGGGAACTGGAAACAATGAGAAGATTTTCAGGTTATTAGTTTCTGAGTTAAAAGTGAACTCATGACTGAATATGAAGCAAAGACATAAACCATCCAGTGAAGGTGAGGAGAGGAGGAGGTGAGGAGAGGAGGAGAGGAGGAGGTGAGGAGAGGAGGAGGTCAGTCACTGCTGGTTCCTTCAACACATAAAGTCCAGTTTGACTTATGAGCGACAGGGTTTAAGGAAGGATGGAGAAAGACCGGAGAAAGAGGGACTGAGATCGATCAGTGGCTTGATGCGTCCGCTGGACCATTAAACTGGGTGTCAGAGACGCGGTTTCTACCGACCAAAGTTCCACGGTGTCAGGATTTACAGCGAGGCCGCGGCCCCGCAGCGTTCCCATAAAACACCGGCAATCCATTGTTGTACCGACGGAGCCTGGGCTGGAGCAGAGATGGAGGAGGAGCGCTGCAGAAAACACTGCAGAAATACAGAGAAGAAGGTTCAGAAAAGAACAGCGACATCAACCTCTGAGTAAATCTACGGCTTTTAATACACAGTAAAAAACACATGAACACAAAGGCACAAAGACTGTCCAGAGAGCAGGATAACGTGTTCACATGTCGTCCTGGTGTGCAGCTCCGTTACAGTTTCTCTCAAAACTAAATATTTCTGAAGTTTCAATAAAGTCCTGTGTACGTGTTTTACACATGCACTCAGAGTCTTTTTGGCCTTTTTATTTCATCAGACACTGATCTATTTTAAGCATGAATAAAAGCCCTTGTAAAACACGGTTTAAAATTTTAAGGAATGAATGACTCACTGATGCTTCTGGTGTCTCACAGGAAGTTGAACCCATCATTTCTACATCACATCCAGAATAATGAGATTATTATTTTCCCTCATTGCTGACACATGTGACGTCCACCTGTATATACTCAGTCCTCCCTGGGTGGTTTTTGTTGTGGGACGTATATATTCTCACATTTAGAACAATATTGAGGTTTTTGGCTCCAGTTTTATTTAAGTTTCATCAATAAAGTGGATTTAGTCTTTAACAGGGTATCTGTATTAGAAGTTGATAATTCAATTTGGGGGAAATTAAGACCCTCAAAACGTATCAAAAAGTCTCATCATGACTTTATGTTCTTAAATTTAATACCTTTGAGGTAAATGCTGAGTTTGAGTCCAAAAAGATTGAAAAAGTGTGTGAATGTATTCTTTTATTAAAAAGCAAAGATGAAGCAGTAATATAAAAGTAGACTAGTATGGGTGTGTTTGTGAATTGTCTCTGGGAATGACGGAGAGCGAGTGCATATTACAAACACACCTTGTGTCATGGCGCTGGCTGCAAGGCCACTGTTAGACGCTGCATTTCTGTTAACTTTAAGCAGCATTTAAGCATTTTCAGCAAGGAAAGCAGGTAGTTGTTAAGTATAAGAAAGCTTTTTTTCTTCTGTCTTTGTTTTGCTCTTCAACAAAGTAAAAGTATTTCTCATCCGATTCATCGTTAAATTGTTGTCAGCCCTGCTGACACAGTGTTGTATGTGCATTGGTGATCTATAGACTTTATCATAAACTATTGAAATTAACTTCAAGATTCCTGTAAATATGCTGTTTATTTACATTTTATCTGTGCTCCGAGGTCGTGATAAAACACTGACTGTGTTTTCAACCATTACAAGTGAATCCAGACTCCAACTGTTAACCTTTTACTGGCTTTTCCTGTAATATAATATAATATAATATAATATAATATAATATAATATAATATACATGTAGATGTGGACGGGGAGGCAGATGAGAAGCATGTTAGAGAGAGAGGACGTTATCGACCACATGTTCAGTTCCATTATCACTTGTCAAAAACACCTTGTCCATCAGATGAAATGCCACACACACACACACACACACACACACACACGCACACACGCACACACGCACGCACACACGCACACACACACACACGCGCATGCGCACACACACACACACACACACACACACACACACACACACACCATTTGTTCCACCAGTGTCTCTGCGGTGGAATGAAAGAAGAAAACCTTGACCACTTTAATCATCCAGGTTTTTATCTGACTTGCATTTTGTTTCATTTGATGATAAACTTTAAAATTTTAAGAGCGTGGGAGGATAAAATCTGATTCTTTATTGTCATTGATTTCAGCATCAAACCTCAGGTTCAGTCCCTGAACGCAGCCTCAGTTAACGGATAAAAAAAAAAAAAAAGATCTTTACAATGAAATAAAGTGCACTAAGATGCTCACACATCATCCTCCACTTATGCTTTTAAAAGAAACCGCGTAGACATGAGGATTGATGGAGAGTAGTTTAAGAGGGAGCTCAGGCCGCTGGGACTGGATCCCACGTTCAGGAAGAAGTTTAATTAGCAGCAAACTGAAACATCTGGGCTGGTGTGTGGTCGACTTCAACACCATCTCTAAGGGTTCTGGTGAAATTCTAATTTTCCATCTTGAATAAATCTGGACCAGTGTTTTGGATGATACTGGATACTGGAGTCCAAAAACTGAGCCTTTTTATTTTTAAGACATTAAAAATGACGTGTGTGTGTTGAACAGAATATTAATTTAAATGATATAAATACAACTAAGACTAAGAAATAACTGAACAAATATAAAATAAATAATAAAACCAGTGTGGTGGGGTCTGTCAGGCATCAGAGATGCTACATCTCTGGTCTTTTAATAAAATGCTATGCTAATGCTATGTGTGGTCAGATGTTGGATCTAATTCCAAGTGTTTCCTCCTTGTTGCATCTTTAGAAGTCCAGAAAAACTTTAGACAAACGTTTGGTCTCAGACATGTTGAAGCTTCACTTCCATCCATGCAGCTATAGAGCTAAGGAGGCTAAGCTAATTAAACACTCACTGGCACCAGATCAGCTTGGTTATTACCATTAGCATCATGGTCCCAGTATCAGGACTCGTCTCTACTCATGGGCTTTATCGTCCCAATCATTGACGCCTGAGATGTGGATGAAAAGCCTGAGGAGACGTCACAGTTCAGCCTCAGTCTCACTCTGTCCTTTACGAAATAAAAGCCTTTGTGTTTGGACCTGTTGTTGTTTGAGGGTCATCGAATGAATGGGACCCGTCCTCAGTGTCGTCTGGACTTTATTTTTGTGCAGACTGAACGTCGGAGCTTTTAGAGTTCAGCAGATCTCTGCTAAGCCTGAAAGTTAACAGGTTGAGGTCAGTTTGACTCTTAGAGGACTTTTCTTTCAGCAGCAGAGTTTCTCCTGGAGTTTATCTGTGAATAGAGAGCGTGAAGAGACCAGGCCTCATTCCTCCTCATTAGCATTTTAATGTAATTAACAGAATAAACATTGATTTTGTGTCAGACGCTCTCATGTTAAGGTAGATGTGTGTGTGTGTGTGTGTGTGTGTGTGTGGTTGCATGTAAATATATACACACATATTATTTGCATTTGCTTTCATCTGTGAATATATTGAATGTTTCTAAGAGTGAACTGAATGTGTTTCCCTCTGTCTGACCTCGTCTATGTACGTTTACACACACATCTCTGCTGCTGTGTGTTGGCTGGGGGGGTAAGTAGGCCACCTGATACCCTGCTGAATAATTGATGTCCAGTCGGGACAGAGAGAGAAAAGCAGGCTGGTGATGGAGGGATGGCAGAAAGAGGGGAATGAAAGGATGGACGGAGCTTTTAGAGACAAGAAACTGTGTCGTGTTAAAATGATTTTATAAAAGCTGAGGCACATGGTGAAGAATAATAAAGAAGCTTTAAATGAGCTGCATGAAGAAGAGGAGAGTAGGCAGAGATGGAGGAAACATTTTTTCTTTTGTCTCATTTGATCTGTTCTTTTGGACCAATTCATGATCTGCTGCTACGAGCTAATCATTTACTTCCATCAATAATCACTTTCTGTTGTGATTAGTTCAACAAAGATTTAAACTATAACTTTTACGTGATGAAAGTTCAGGTTTATTCAGTGGATCTGCAGTGCTACACGCTATACATGCTATACACGCTATACATGCTATACACGCTATACATGCTATACATGCTAGTGACCAGCTCGCTGTGTGTGAGAGGATCATGTAGCGTAACAACATCAAGGCAGCGCTGCTAGTTAATAAGCTCCTCATTAAATTTGCAAGCTTGTATTTGACGGAGTTAGGCACCTTTTAAATGTGTTTGGATGAGGGTCGAGTCCCAGGTATCTGAACTCCTCCCTCACAGAAACACAGAGTGATCGGACTGATTTAGGGACATGGCAGCACCTGGTCAGTTGCCCTGAGCCTTTAAGTTCTGGCAGTTACAGGCTTCGTCCTCTCACCTGACTCTGATCATGTTCCACCTCCCGACCTTAACTCATCCTAGTTATTTTATTTTTCCCCCCTCCAACACAGGTTCACACCAGAAGCCTTAATGGTGGACGGATGTAAATTCTGCGGCGTATTCGGTTCAAACTCAAATATTTGCAGCCTACAGTTACTTCCTGTGATTGTGTTAATTCTGGCAGTAGCTGAAAAAACAAATCCAGGTCATAACTTCCCGGTTGTTCCCTCTTATATGAAACAGAAGCTTTACCTGCACCACGTTACAACTCCACCCGTTTGTGGTAAATACCTCTGGAGGATTCCTCTGGGAGGAGTATAAAACTTGTCCCGTTTTGTATTCTTGTCCATTTTATTAACTGTTGAATTTATCTGAGGCGTAACTAAAGTCATGCGTGGTAAATACGCCTGGGTTATAATAGAGAGCTGCTGATGAGTCGGGGCTGTAGCTCTGCAGGTAGACGGTTAGTGTCGTAGCATTCTTAGCTTCTTAGAAAACCAGAGCAAATGATGTCTGTTCGTTAATGAGCCTTTTAAAAGATTCTGTCCTTGGACCTGATAACAAAACTAAAGGAGAAACAAATCAGAACTAGAATTAACTGAGGAAATGATTAAATATGAGGAGGATGAGTGGAATTCATCATGAGGTTCATTAATAATGGGATCATGCTGATGTAGATATTAAGTTACTGTTGTCTCAGTCACCTGGTGTCTTTATTGATCCTTATTACCAGAGATTATGGTCTGTATTTAGTCTCACAGGGTTGGAAGGAATTATCCGATTATTTTATCCTGAAATAATCAGCTGCTCTTGATTCTGAAACACCAGACAAGCTGAGATCAGATCCCAAGTTCTGGCTGTAGACCTGGGTCTGTTCAGGTTTTATCTGATACTAGAGTCAAACCGGTTCTTTAGAAACGGTGCCGATGCTTAAAGAATGAAAACATACGACCTTTGTCCAAAACGGAGCCTTTTTATTTTGCCGGGACTTTAAGACGTTCAGGTTGAACAGAACATCATCTCCTTTAGGCTCTTGTTGCAGGTTGTCCAGTCAGTCTTTTCTTAGACATTTTGAAGGTTCACTTCCCTCCATGCAGGTGAAAAACCACTGTGATGGAGCTATTTAAAACCAGGTGAGAAGACAGGAAGTTAGAGACGGACAGATGAGACCAGACTGATGTTAATTAGAGTTGTCAGTGATCATCAGAGAGCTACAGAGCTGTAAACTGAGGCTACCGTCTCTACTTCTTTGTATTATTTATGCTAAGCTAGGCTAGGCTAACTTCATGTACAGTTTAGTGTCTGTACCTGAGTCTTGGTGAAGGCTGAGGTTGATGTTAGTGTTTTTGGACCTTCTCCACACCTGCATCCACTCGCCTCCCGTTTCTTTTTATCAGCTGGGTTTCGTGTCCTTGCCTTACACCTCTCTCTCTCTCTCTCAGCTCACATTTGATTTCCATCTTTCTCCTTCATCTCAGTCTCGTCTCTTATTCTTTACATCAGCCTCCTCCACTCTGTTATTCCTCCACATCTTCTCCACTTACCTTTACCCCCCCCCCCCCCGACACATTTTCCTCTTGTTTCGTTTACTTTGACCAAATTACGACCAGTTCCATTCTTTCTATCTCTGCTGCCTTCTTTCCTGTTGGAGTCATTTCTTTCTTTCTCCCTGATCATTTTTGCTTCGTTGTTGTTGTCTTAATCTGTCTTATATGTCCTACCTTCTCCTGCATGTCCCTCCGGTTTCTCCTCTGCTGCTTCACATTTTTAGAGACCTTCTGTCAACCTCTCCCTTCCATTTCCCCTCCTTCTCCTCATCCTTCTTTTCATTGACATCGTCCTGGGAGACTTCCTCTCGGCTCGGAAGGAACCAGAGTGAATGTTAACGAGGATTTCCTCTTAGCGGCATGTGGGACTCAGGGAAGATCAAATCCAGGTGAAGCTGAAGTCTTTGCTGACTAAGACAGACTGAGGACTTGTATCCAGGACAGTTCTCTCTCTCTCTTCGTCTTCTACTGAGTCTGATAGATCGAGGCAGAGACAGTTCAGAGTTCAGTTCAGTACGATGGATCTGATGGATCCGATGGAGATGTTGTCCTCAGTGTTTCTAAATTTACCCGTGCAGATAATTGAGGCTAATTTTCCAGCACACACTGAGCTCTGCACAGAAAGCCTCTCCCTTCAAGGCCAATGACATCTCTTTACTCAGAATGTCATTTGTGACGTATTTATTTTCTTGTATAAATACAATTTATTTACTTGGGTCTTATGTTTGGTCGTAATGTTTTCCTCCATGTTTTCTAGGAAGTGAAGAGCTGATTTCATGAATGTTTCTCTAAACCTTCCTTTAAACGTTGATGCAGGTTTTCTAATTCTCTAAATGTACTCGTCTCTGTTCCCGGTGTCTGCTACCGAACGCTCACATCCTTCCAGTATTTGCTTGTCTGTAATGGTAGCCTTTAACTCCCAGATTAATTTAAACATCATCAGCAACATATGGCCACAACCAGCGGGGCTCCTCCATCTGGAGCATTAGACCAGAACTTTCCTCTGTGTGAAGTCACTTTGCTGGGCCCTGAACGCCGGCTCTGAACAGATGTGTCTTTCTTTGTTGGTGAACCTTGTGTTGCTCTGAGTCCTCGGTGAGTTGCAGACATCACTGGTTGTTGTTGTGGCTCTACACATTTATCTGCTACCAGACAGAGAGGCGCTGAGCTCTGAGATTATTCCTCTTGGTGGTGTCTAATGTTGTTCACAAAAACCTATTAATCTGGTTTAATGTTGCTTCCCTCTTCCCCTAGTGGAGTTTGTTGTAACATCTCTAACGTCCATTATTTAGCAGAGACTTCAGTCTCAAGGTGTCCATCAGTTAAACAGTTTCCTCCAATCACAGGTGAGTAACAAACTGTAGTCCTTTAGTCAAGGCCTAGACTTGTACATATATGTAAGTGGGTGGTTATTCACAGGGCTGACCTTTTGTTTTTTAAGGTTCCTTTTTAATCTCTAAGTTCCTGGGTCTGTGCTGCAGGTGGATTTGTTTCGCAGCAGTTAGCAGCAGCTTATGGTTATTCACCCCTCCAGGTGTCTATAGGTGTGGCAAGTTTATTTGTCAGTCATGCTGCACTTTTAAATATGCCTCTCTTTGTTTTTGAAGCGAGTGCTGGCTGTGGTATTGTATGTGGTGTGAGCGATGGTTTCCAGGCTGATGTGGCCGATCAGGTGCGTGTCTCTGGCTTTCGTCCTGCTGTGCCTCATTTTATTCGTTATATTGTTTCTGGTTTTTGCCTGATATTAGTGCCGAGGATTGTGTTTTACCTTAGCGTGAGCTCCTAAACTGTGACTAGTTTTAGAAATAAGTGAGCACCACAGTGTTTGCTGGGGGCCTTTGGCTTTCACTCTTCTGTCCAGTTCATCCCAAACCAGCTGGATGGGATTTAAGTCTGGAGACTGTGCTGGCCACTTCATGTTTTCAAGCTTTTTTCCTGAAGTAGCGTTGGCATAGCTTGGACTTGTGTTTTGAGTCATTATCTTGCTGTAGGATGAACCTCTGACCATCTAGGCATAGACCAGAGGGTACTGCATGGCTGCAGATGCTGTGGTACTGTTCTGGTTCAGGGTGCCGCTCACTCTGTACAAGTCACTGACCCTGGATCCAGACCATCACACTTCCTCCTCCATGTTTGACAGTTGATGTCACACACTGTGGAACCATCCTCTCGCCTACTCGAATCCGTACAAAGATCCTGAGTGATGAACCGAAGACTTGAAATTTTGATTCATCTGTCCATAAAACCTCTTCCAGTCTTCATTCTTTAGATGGTGAAGAAACCTGTTCTCACTGACACCTTGACTTTCTTTGCAGTTTCCCTGTAGGAAAGACCTACATGTTTAAGTGTTATGATGGTCTGTCTCTCTTCCATTGTTAATTGCCTTTTTTCTCACTATTTTTGTAGCAACATGCTACTTTCTGCAGCACAGTACTGTTCACCTGATGCTCATGGAGTCTGGTACCACAGTGTGGTCCAACACGGCTTTTATGCAGACAGAGGGGGTTGTGAGTAATCAAGAGAAGTTGAAACACCTGTAGGAATTAGTAGCAACAGCTTTCAAGGCTGATTCAACCTTCATTGCTGCAGAACAGCTTTAAATTGTGAACACACTTCATGTTCCCTGAAAAAGGCCTTTTTGTATAATTCTGAAATGTACATTATTTTTCAGTTTTGGGAAAACAAAAAAACAGGATTCCTCGTTAAAGACGTTTGTGTGTGTCTGGATCCAGAACTTATTGGTTTTTCTATCTGTTGGTACTGAACCTTCATGTGAATATCAGTGGAATTAAGAAACACACATGAACGGATCAGATTAATTCATAAACTACCATGTGAATGTGTTGACCAGACACATGCTAAAGGGGCAGTTAACAGCTGCAAGGATAGAAAATATTAAAAGGCTTAAATGTCTGATGCTAAGACATCACTTACATCTGGAAACGATTCAAATGATTCAAAAAGAGCTGCTATATGTTTTTTCTGAATGAATGAATGAATGAATGAATGAGGATGACAGTGGAGTAGACGGTCCATTAGTGTGGTCTCTACTGTCCAGGTTAGAGTCCAGGTCTGAACACAGATCTGGTGTCAGTCCACATGTGGTGGTGGTTTGGGACACGTGTGACCTCATCTCTTTGGTTAATGTGAACAGAATGAGTCCTGGGTCCCATCAAAGACCACTGACCTGGTTCCTCTGAGCTCTGCAGCTCTTCCTTCCAGGGTTCAGGTCTAATCTGAGTGTTTGTCTCTAAAATAGATTAGAACCTAACATGTGAGAGTCTTTCCATCTTGTTTCTAAATCTGAGTCCTGGTTCTGGTCCAGTGGTAGGTAGAGATCCATTAGAGACAGCAGCTGATACAGTATTCTGCTGACCACATGGCTGATGTTGGTCGGTCTGATCAGGACTGGGGCTGAGATGTGTACATGCAGTAAAGTTTCTCTGAATTCTTGTGACTATCTGACGGTGTATTGAGTAACATGAGGATATCTGAAATGTTTGTGTTTGGGCAGCAGGAGAGGGTCTGATCTGATGGGGTTACTGCGGTTACTTGGGATCATCAGAGTTTGTGTGAAAGCTGCGTTCACCCCAACACGTTATCATGAATAGCACCGAGCCGTGCACCTTACACATCTGAATCCATTTTGCTCTTTTGTGCTGTGGCTTTATCTTCCTGTCGGAGCAGTCTGAATGAATCCTGATTGCAGAAAATCTTTCAGCCATTTCAAACATCAATGAGGAACAGTTTTTGGCATCAGTCGAAGAGGAAGCACTTCCTGTTAGCGCCGCCATCCTCCGTCAGCGTTCAAACAATAATGAACAGAGAAATCCATCAGTGAAAAGAGGGAAATGATTTCTCCTCTAACAGCCTCCTCCACCAGGCAGAAAGCAGCGCCGCCACCAAAATGTTGAATTTTAAGTGAGGGGCACAAGGGGACTTGAATAATCATCCCATCACATTTAATCATCGTCAGTAATTGCTCTCTTAACCTACAAGTATAATCTACAGCTGAAACTCAACAGGTACGTCTTCTCTGAGGGCCGCTGGGAGTCACTCTGAGAAATGAAGGAAATCACAAACTGAATTACAACTAGACGAGGAAGGTGAGGGACGACGAGTCTCATCTACCACATCGCAAAAAAAAAAAAAAAAGAAAAGAAAGAAAACTGAGCTGCCACAGAAACTGATGCTAAAGAGTTTGAGGACATTTAAGGGTTGATTAGTCCTTCAGTGAGACCAGTTTGACCCTGTGAAGCCTTAGTGCTTATACGAACTTTAAACTAAATCCACATTTCAAACATTTGTGTTACTTACTTACTTCGGCCCATAGCTCCCACTGGAGCGTCCCCCATCAACAACTCTCGGACTGTCTTCTCCACCTCTCCCCAGCTGGTACCATATCTATTCATCTCAGGACCTGCCATGTGATGGTGGCTGCCAGTATATACAAGGTATGTCCAATCCATCCCCACTTCCTTCTCTGGATCTGGCTGATTTTGTCCTGATTCCGAAGATTTGCCTCAGACAGATGTTAATAAACATCTAGATTTTTTCTTCACATCTCTGAACTGAACTTAACGTTGGAGATGAAGACGCATACCTTCATTGTTGCAGTTATTTCCCTCTATCATTTCCCTGATGTTCTTCAGGATAATCACGGCTGCTCCAGCTTTGCCTGCCCTGTCTGTGCCACTCTGCTTATCCATAATGCTGCCAAGGTAGGTGAAGGAGTCGACTTCTTTGATGGGTCTGTCATCCATGGAGACAGGGATGGTGGTTGTGGTGTTTATTCTCATCAGTTTTGTCTTCTCTTTGTTTATCCTGAGGCCTCCTCCTGAGTGGTCTCGTCCTGCATGACTATAATGATGGTTGTGTGACAGGAAGGACAGACCAAACTTTGACTACAGGCTATAATTATTACAGTAGCCGGTCGCGTTGCATGGCATTGGCATATTTGTGTGAACAAATGGATGGGTCAAACAGCAGGACATAATTTCCCCTCGGGGATCAATATAGTATAGCAAAATCAAAATTAAAAAAAATTAAGTCACGAAAAATGAAACCATAACTGTCCTGTTTCTTCATTTCATCTAGATAACATTTATTTATTTATTTTCATCATCTGTGAGCTGTTTTACTACTAGTGTGGGATTATTCTACAATATTTACTCATCATCACAGTAAAATATTCCATCCTTAGTCAATCTACCGCATTAATTCCTCTCAACCAGTAGAAAATGAAAAAAAAAGCCTTGATATACCGTGTGTTAGGAGGTGACTTGTTGCCCTCTCTTGGTTTACTTTCATGTCTGCTTTTCTCGCCTCAGGTGTGTGGAGTGAGCTGCTGATTGCTACGCTGGGGCTGGGCTGCCTTCCCACCTGTTTCACATCTCTCGTTATGTTGAACCATACTTAAGGACTCTCCACTCCACCATTCTCTGCCAGTTCTTCCAGTTGCCAGTCCTCCAGCTAGCCTCCAGAATCCTATTATTTGTGTATTAGACTTTTTACTCAAGATCTTTTGTTATTAAAACTTCTGTTGAGCCTGAACATCTGAGTCCTGCGCTTGGGTTCATGATATATACACACAACACCATGATATATATTTTAGGTCATACTGTCCAACAATAGTTTGATTCAGTAAATTTTCATATTGAAAAATCAGTAACAATAAAATGTCAAAATTGGCAAAGTTTTCGCTCCAAACTAACTGGAAAGTCTGTGAAGGCGGCCATTTTGGAAACAGCTGCCAAAAGCTACTAACTGCAGAGCCTGGATGGATCCACCAGGGGGCAGATAAGAAGGATCAAATTGTATACACTTTTTTTTTTTTTTTTCGTTCACGTATTGATGCTGTGGAGCAAATGTGTCTGAAACTCATTTATCTAATATGAAACCGTTAGTGTTAGAGAATTAAAAATTCAGCCTCTTTGAATTAGGATTTGTCACGTCCAGTTAAAAGCTGGCGTGACCTCCAACATTAAAATGAAACCCATCTAAAGAGTCCAATTAAACACAACTGCCTGCTTTGAGTCTCTGAGTATCAGACTGTTGTGTAAAACTGGACAAATACTGGATCTTCATCATAAAGTCTGGATTAGAGTCAGGGAGCGAGACCACATCCGTCACTGAGTCCTCGACTGTTTGGGAACATGAGCCAAATCTCTCGGCGCCGTGTAATTATCTGTTACGTCGAGGAGAGAGGACAGCTCAACAAAAAACATTCTGTTCCAAAAATAAAAACAAAATGTATTTTAATTATTTTAACTTGTCAGGTTTCTTGGAAAAAAAGAAAAAGAGAAATTATTCCCCTTGATTTGCAATCCCTCGCAATTTCATACTGCATTTTGTTCTAAGTATGATTGTCACATAATAAGACTGTTTGGGCAATTACAGCAGCTTTCATATGGGAATTACTTTTGCACTTCATTAAAATGAAGCCGAGAATATAATTGCATCCTTTTTTTCCGTCTTCTCCTTCTCCTCAATGGTCCCCTGCCTCTGTCGCTCCTTTTTCTCCCAGAAACTGTCCTCGCATACATTTTCTATGCAGATGCGCTCACACTCACAGCCATAAAAATGTATTTGAAATTGCAAATCGCTTAGAAGAGTAAGCCTCTTGCATCTCTGGGGAGATGAGACTTGGATTCAAGGTTTTCACTTTGAAAAACAATACACTTATTATGGCATTTGCCTGCGAGGGAAACAGCTTCCTCCTCTCTTCTCTGATCCCTCCATTTGGCAAAGATGATTTAAGGGCTTGTTTAACACAGTCAGAAGCATCTTTGCGTTTGCAGAGCACATGTTGTGTTTGTGTTCAGGAGTGTGTACGTGCAGAGAGTGTGAGTCGGTAAATGAGCGACTCTGCGTGTTCCTCTGCGAGTGGTTCTTTGTATCTCGACGGCGTGCGATGTGTGCGCATCTTTGAAGACGTGAGCCGAACGCTCTCTGAATGTGTAACCTTCCATCCTCTCTGCTGAGGGAAGCGGTTTCATTTGATTTGCATTACAGTGGAGATAAAAGAGAAGCACAGAGATGACTGCCGACTCAACGCTGCTCGTAAACATGCTTCAGGCCCGACCTCTACAAATCCCCCACATCATACAAAATCAATATTTAGGTTCATAATTTTTCCTGACCTTGCAAGTTTATTTATTTTAGAGTGAGTTAACTTTGAGGGGTGGATTATTTGAACGTTGTTATCCATTTATTCTTATTATTTGTCCCCATGAGGAAATACTGTAGCAGTGTGTTCAGGACATAAAACCACCAACACAGTGCTGTGGGAAAGTGTTTGTCCCCTAAACCTAGTAACTGGTTCCAAAATGGAACAGTTTTGTTCCACTCATCTTCACAGAATGGTTGTAACTCAGCCTCATTGGAGGGTTTTCCATCATGAACCTCCTTTTAAAAGTCAGGCCACAGCATCTCAGTAGAGTCCAGGTCAGGACTTTAGACCAGTCCAAAGTCTTCATTCAGTTTGTCTCCATCCATTCAGAGGTGGACTTGCTGCTGTGTCCTGGATCATTGTCCTGCTGCAGAACCCAACTTATTTTCAGCTTGAAGTCATTAACAGATGGATAGTCGGACATTCCGTCCGTGGTTTCTTGATTGAGAACATGTGTGACGGTGATCAGGTCTGGGTGTGTCTGTAAGAACTGAACTCATGATGAACCACAGTTATACTGTAACAGGAGAGAGGGGCCAACACGTTTTCACAGGGACATCGTGGTTTGGATTTTTTTTCCCCCTCAATAGTAATAAAAAAAAAAAAAAAAATTTTAAAACTGCATTTTGTGTTTATGTGTGTTATTTTTTTTTTATTTTGAAAGTTTAATGAAACCTGAACACAGACCACTGTCGGCTGCAGACCACATCAGCACCATGAACACCATCAGCAAACTCTCAGCTCGACCATAACTTTCATCGCTCACATGGTGCATTCACTGACATCAAGGATAAAGATATGGTCTACAAACACAGCAACAAAGTCAACTAATCAATACTGTGAGGTGCAGATATGTATAGCCTGAGTAAAGCTGCACCATCAGTAGTGTTGTTAGATGAGATAGTGGAGCAGGCATTTCTCTGAAGCTAAAGGTCCAATAACTTTAGTTGAATAGTTGTGGTTAAAGTTGCCAAAGGACGTTTGGTGAAGTTGTTAACTGAGTGATGTCCAGAGGATTGGACTGTACAAAATAAAACATATAATTAAATATATAGATATTAATGGACTTTTTGCTCTCAAAATTTAAAGCTGCCCAAGACGTTGATCTGCCCCTGGTCCGTTCATTCCTCGACAATTCCAGTTGAATCTGTTCTTCGTCCAAAATAGTAACAAATTTTTCTTTTTTTTTTGTTTTCATTATTCTCATCCTCCTCTAACCATTCATTGAAACTTAGACCACCAAATAAATCGAAATTAACAACAAACCGATCCATTTTTTAGCGTATTTTTCGTCCGTTTCCTGCTCCAGCTCTGACAGTTACAGTGTTGCCATGGAGACGGACACAATGTTGCCACAGACTTGACGGAGCGATATTTTTAGTGATGAGTCAGCCGTGCTGTAACGCTGCTTAGAGCACATTCTAAATGTCTTATTGACCAATCAGATTGCTTGGTTTCAGGACTGACACAAAAAAATTACGATGAGCTTTTATTTCTGTAAGGCAATGATAACAGAGATTCAATACTACCCTCCATCTCTGGTTGTCTCGTTGTCCACACCTTTGCAGCTGACAGTTTGTCTCTAGTGGATGTCCCGGGCTCCGGTTGCCTAGGTAACCCTCTCATATAATTCCCTAGTGTATTTAAGCACAGAGTTAGTATTGGAGGAGTCTAGATGCTTGTGGTGGAGGTTAAGGAGGAGAAGGGTTGAATTTAAAGTGCAGAGACAAAGGAATGATTGGTCGTATTAGCTGTTGGGATGGCTTAATTTCTCCGACCCCTCTCCTGGAAGATGTGATGATCAAACCTGGCTGATAGTTTCACAGAGGAATCAGTCTTCTGGTGATTTTCGTCTTATTTAGTCCATCAGAGATCATAGTGTCTATGATGTGATAGCTTTTTTGAATTCTTTTTGTAACAGACACTTTTAAACATACCTGACATGTTTCAACTGTATAGTCTTGTTCAGATGTGTCACTTGATGTCAAGTCTGATTAAAAAAAAATAAATAAATAAAAAAAAAGCCTTTATCTTATTTACTCCTCACTTCTATTCGTTCGTGGAGAACTATTCTCACTGGGACTTACCCTTGAAGCTCATATCAGGATAGAAAATTTTATATAATTTAACTCTTTTGACTCAGAAGAATAAGATAATGACCAAACAGAATTCATTGTTTTATTGTCAGTCAGAGATGAAATCCAGTCCAGAGTAATGACAGAAGTGACTGGAAAGTCTCATCTATTCTACTGAAGCTCTAGTTTGAGAGAAACAGCTCCAGTGTTCGTTACGATCAATTACTGAGTGCTTTACTCTGCTGTAATTTATACCAAGCAGCCACAACTTTATGACCACTGACAGGAGAAGTAAATAACATTTAAACCATCTTGTCACAATTCAGTGATCATCTGGACCTGGCCTTCAAATTCACTAGATCCCAGGGATGACCCACAGAGGCCACTCCCCTCAAAGTGTCCCTGTTCTTTCTGCCAACTGCATCTTCACACATGATGTCACTCTGCAGCCTCCGAGCTCCGAGTCTCTGAGGGCAGACACACCTTGCAGACCCACGCACTCATCCTCTAGACCCTCCCTGCTTTCCACAAATATTATTAACGCAAAGTGGATTTTAGATGGCCTTTCCCCTGTATGACTTACTGTGAGATAATAGATGGGATGTGGTGCTGTTATGAATGTCCTAGAATCGTCCATAGGTCCTTCAGAGCATGTGTTAGTGTTACACAGAGGTAACGATGCAGAATAAATGATTGCTTTAGAAACAGAGCTGAATCATTTCTGATATGCAGTGTTTGTCTGCGAGGCGATTGGTAAAAGAGGTCGTGTTGTAACTGAAAGTCACAGGTTTGTGATACAAATGTTGCCACTTACAGTGATTGGAAAAAACAAATTCTGTTATTCAACTGCATTCAGCAATATCTGTCCAAGTTGATCAGAGATGACCTGTTCATGGAAACAGAATAAACTGATCTGATGTAGAGCTGTGATTGACTGTGCATTTTTCACCTAGCTGATATCTCATACAGTGAGATGAATGCCATTAGTAATGCAAGAAACTCAGAACAATTCAAAACTCAAAGAAAGTCTCCTCATCATCGTACGCCTGCTAGCAGGCCCTGGTGTCCTCAACTCGAAATCTGATCAGTAAAAGCAACAGTTTGATCAACACTTATTTTATGTTGCAGGGCCTGTAGAACTGATTCCGAAGGCCTCCAGGCACAATTCGTTGACCCTGGCAACAAATCGTGGCAGAAATGCAATTGGATAAGAGCTTTAAGGTGAAAATACACAGTTGGGATCAGCTTGGAACCAGCTATGATTCTATGAAATTATTTAATAGGCATTCCTGAAAAATAATAGATTTGCTATTCAAATATTTTTATATTGTATATAGTATATGATATATATGTTATTATTATATATAGTATTTGCACTGGTCATAGTTTCTATATTTCTTCATAAACATGACTCAAAACAAGTCCTGAAAGTAGACAAAGTAGACCCAATCAAATACATGAAACAGAAATATTAGACATCAGTTGGTTTATTGAAGTAAATGAATCTTTTGTTCAGTGAGTCCTTGTGCCCAGTGTGTGTCTGTGAGCTCCTTGTAACTAAATGTACGTGGTACCAGCTGATCAGTGTCTAATCTGATCCCATTCAGAACAGAACCAGTTGAGTTGTGAGATGTTGGTGGTTTCCTCTCATCAGCTGATGCTACAACATTTCTACTGGATGAAGGTCAGGACTTTGACTTGTTCCTAAACATTCATCTGGTTCTTATTTAACACCATGACGACAAAACAATAATTTATATCTTCACTGACACTGATTAGTTGTTGCAACCCAGTACACATTTACACAATCATCCTGTTAAACTCCAGCTGATCTGATTCACTGGTAAAATCTTCACTGGGAGTTTATCCCCGTTGAAAATGTGTGGAAACATCCTCTCAGTAAAAGGGTGTTTGAAGGTGTGTATGTGTGTGTTAGTATCAAGATCAGAGAAGGACAGATTTCCTCTGTTCCAGTCCAGATTCACTCTGATCCTCTGGAGCTTCTTCTTTACTGAGAGAACAGTGGAAGAAAATGGTGGTGACCATGTTGAGTACTTACCTTCATTAAACCTTAATGTCCATAATCGAGATCGTATGCGTCCCTTCCTCTTTACAGACTTTACTGACACACCCAGTAACCACCATGTGTTATCTCCAACTTCAACATTCCAGCTGTGAGTCCCTGAGTTAAAACCCTCAGAGCCCGTGACAGAAAAATAAGAATCAAACCTCTCTGGATTATCAGGAAGATGTTGGTCATATGCTCGTCTGACACTGGTCAGATCGTCAGACAGGGCCAGTTTTCTTCCAGCAGTGTTTGGATCCAGAATGACAGGAGTGTAGGAGACCAGGTCCTTCATGTTGTTCCAGATGTTGAAGGCCAGGTTGCCCAGATGTTTGGCCTGGTCTATCAGAGCTCCTGAGGGCAGCTGTGGATCATCCAGCAGGGGGCAGCGCTGGACTCTTTCCACTGCAGCCTTGTAGTTGTTGAGGAATGAGACGTCTTCAGCTCTCAGCTCCTCCTCTGTGGCTCTGACTGTGTCTGAAAGAGCTGCTATCTCTCTGCTCAGAGCCTCCATCTTCTCCTTCATCATCTGAGTCTTCTGCTCCTCTTCCTCCCTCAGTGCAGCCATCCTGGCCTCCTCTTCCTCTGCTAGAAACTGGTGAAGCTTCTTGAACTGCTCCTTAATCTGCCTCTCTGTGTGTCGGGCCTGGACCTTGATGTGTTTTTCTGTTGCATCAAACTTCACTTTAACTTGTTCATAAACCTTTAACTTCTCCTTTAAGGGCTCCAGAGTTTCCTGAAGGTTCTTCTTTAGATCTGGTGCAGCTTCATCGATGGGTCTGAATCTGTGGTTGGAGTGTTTTTCTGAATCTCTGCAGACGAGACACACTGGCTGCTGATGGTCCAGACAGAAGAGTCTGAGTTTCTCAGAGTGCAGACTGCAGAGATCCTCCTCTGATCTGGAAGCCATTTAGTCTCTGAGTGAAGCTGGAACACAGCAGACACAAAGTCCAGTCAGTCATGTCTCCTCCATCTTCTACTAACTTCCTGTTTTTGGTCAAACTCACCTTCAGTGTGTGGAGAGTCAGCAGCTTGAAGCAGCAGTGTTGTAGTTTCCACTTTTCTCTCCTGTAGCTGGACTCACTCAGAGGAAGGTGTTAGTTTGGTCTGAAGCTGAATCTGATCGTCTGTGTCTCTCCTTAGTCACACACAGTAATAAACTGTTTCCTGGTTTGTCTCAGGTGAATCAGGTGAGGGGGCGGAGCTTAAACAGAACTCCCCTGATAAATGTAGCTGAACCTGTTGTTCAGGGAGTGGTTCAGTATGAAGGGTTTAATTGTGGAGTGAGTTGCTCCAGCGTGTGCTTTGTGTGTAATGATATATAGTACTGTGCAAAGTACTGTATGTAAAAAAGGCAAAAAATTGTGTAGACTAAGAACATTTTAAAAAATGTGTTTTTGGTTTTATAATGAACTCTTGTTGTCCACAAACTCACACCTTTAAAAACCTGAGACATATGAAGGAGAGACCGAAACATGAATCTGTGTTTGAGAAAGACACTGAGGGCTCAGTGGTGACAGATCCCCACCTAGAGGTGACTGGAGGAACTACACCTGGACCTCTGCAGTCACTTAGAGCCCATTTCTAACACTGAGTGTACGTGTGTGTGTGTGTGTGTGTGTGTGTGTGTGTGTGTGTGTGTGTATTGGTCTGAGTTGTGGGTCGGGGAGATTTGGAGCAGAGTCAGATCTAAACTTCCTGCATCAGCAGAGACACTCTGCAGCTTAGACCTGAAAAGCTGTGCAGGCAGACGTCAGGTTGGATTTTAGTGGGAGAAGATAAAAACTAAATACTCACAAGCTTCAGGGTTTTTTCAGGTTAATCTGCTGCCAGATGTTGAGTTTTAAGGTTAGAACTTTTACTGTGTTGTGTTGTTGGTTGGAATTAAGTTTTAGTCCCTGTAGACAACGTGAAAGGTCAGGAACTTCCAGGTGCTATTTAGAAATCTTTTTAAGGAACAATGGATTGGTACTTCAATACAATGTTTACTTCAATTTAGAAATGTGCCATTGTACGAACAGTTCCTCAATTTTTCCTTCACTGTCAGTTTTAACAGGCGAATGTGTTTCTATGACACCGTGAGTTTTTTGGTTCAGTTATAACATCGACTACTGACGTCCTTCTGTGTGTTTTCTACATTAATGCCATTTTATGAGCATTCGGTCTATAATTGTGACAGTTAAAAGGAGACATCTTCATCATCATTGAACATGTGAAACAGTAGACCTAATGCATAAGATGCATTTATTTTCATTGCATAGTCACCTATACAACAAAACTGGGATAGCTTCATATCTCAGATAGCTGAAGATAAATGAGGCCAAATAGTGGACTAGGACCAACAGGACTAGGGATGGGTACCAATACTCAATTTCTTAGTTGTATTTATATTATGTAAATTAATATTCTCAACTTGCACATCACAAAATGCCTTAAAAATAAAAGGGCGTCGGTTTTGGTCGAAGTTTTTATTTTTTCTTTCTTTAAACACTGTTATCAGATAAAACCTGAACCAGACCCACCACTGAACAGGGCAGTGTTTCCATCAATGTGATGAGACTCAGGTCCTGGTTTAGTTTCTATAAATCAGGGATTTGTCTCATGTTTGTGTTAAAGTGTGTGATGTCAACGGGCAAAGAAGCTTTGTGAGGAGCTCAGAAAAAGAGTTGTTGTTGCTCATCAGGCTGGAAAAGGTTCCACAACCACCTCTAAAGAGTCTGGAAGCCACAAATAATCCACAGAGAGTCAGACAGATTGAAGACGACTGTTCCCCTCCACAGGAGTGGTCCACCAACAAACATCACTCCATCATAGTGGGAGAGGCACCAGAGGAACCCAGGGGAACTTCTAAGCAGCTAAAGGCCTCTCTCACATTGGCTGATGTTAATGCTGATGAATCCATTCAACAACCCAAGACACTGCTCTCTGTCCACAAAGAACATTTGGGACAATGTTTAGTGGACAGATGAAACCAGAGTAAAATAGTTTGGTTTAAATGTTTGGGCATCGTCATGTTTGGGGATGAACCAACACTGCATTCCAGCATCAGAACATTTTACAACAATTTTTTTTTTTTTTTTTTTTTTTTTTTTATGACACATTTCGCTCCACAGTTAAACACCTTTGGACTGAAACACTCCCTGAATAACAGGTCAAAGCTCAACATTTAAGAGAATAGTTCTGGTTAAGCCCCGCCCTCTCACCTGATTTACCTGAGACAAACCAGGAACCAATTTATTATTGTGTGACTAAAGAGAGACACAGACGATCAGATTCAGCTTCAGACCAAACTAACACCTTCCTCTGAGTGAGTCCGGCTACAGGAGAGAAAAGTGGAAATTACAACACTGCTGCTTCAAGCTGCTGACTCTCCACACACTGAAGGTGAGTTTGACCAAAAACAGGAAGTTAGTAGAAAATGCAGGAGAGCCATGACTGACTGGACTTTGTGTCTGCTGTGTTCCAGCTTCACTCAGAGACTAAATGGCTTCCAGATCAGAGGAGGATCTCTGCTGTCCGGTCTGTCAGGAGGTCTTCAGAGATCCTGTTGTTCTGTCATGTAGCCACAGCTTCTGTAAAATCTGTCTGAAGAACTGGTGGAGACAGAATCCATTACACGAGTGTCCAGTATGTAAGAGAAGATCTTCAAGAGATGATCCACCTTTAAACTTGGTGCTGAGGAACCTGTGTGAGTCCTTCTTACAGGAGAGAGATCAGAGATCTCCAGAGGCTCTCTGCAGTCTGCACTCTGAGAAACTCAGACTCTTCTGTCTGGACCATCAGCAGCCAGTGTGTCTCATCTGCAGAGATTCACAAAAACACTCCAACCACAGATTCAGTCCCATTGATGAAGCTGCACGACAGCGCAAGAAGATCCTTCAGGAAACTCTGGAGCCCTTAAAGAAGAAGTTAAAGGTTTATGAACAAGTTAAAGTGAAGTTTGATGAAACAGAAAAACACATCAAGGTCCAGGCCCGACACACAGAGAGGCAGATTAAGGAGCAGTTCAAGAAGCTTCACCAGTTTCTAGCAGAGGAAGAGGAGGCCAGGATGGCTGCACTGAGGGAGGAAGAGGAGCAGAAGAGTCAGATGATGAAGGAGAAAATGGAGGCTCTGAGCAGAGAGATAGCAGCTCTTTCAGACACAGTCAGAGCCACAGAGGAGGAGCTGAGAGCTGAAGACGTCTCATTCCTCAACAACTACAAGGCTGCAGTGGAAAGAGTCCAGTGCTGCCCCCTGCTAGATGATCCACAGCTGCCCTCAGGAGCTCTGATAGACCAGGCCAAACATCTGGGCAACCTGGCCTTCAACATCTGGAACAACATGAAGGACCTGGTCTCCTACACTCCTGTCATTCTGGATCCAAACACTGCTGGAACAGCAATGATTCTGTCTGAAGATCTGACCAGTGTGAGAGGAGGAAATAAACAACAACTTCCCGATAATCCAGAGCGGATTAATTATAACTGGTCTGTCCTGGGCTCTGAGGGCTTTAACTCAGGGACTCACAGCTGGGATGTTGAGGTTGGAGATAACACATTCTGGATATTGGGCGTGTCAGCAGAGTCTGTCCAGAGGAAGGGATACATACTATCTGGACTGTGGGGAATAAGGTTCAAAGGAGGTAAATACTCAACATGTTCACCAGCTCCTTCCACTGTTCTCTCAGTAAAGAAGAAGCTCCAGAGGATCAGAGTGAATCTGGACTGGAACAGAGGAAATCTGTCCTTCTCTGATCTTGATACTAACACACACATACACACCTTCACACACACTTTCACTGAGAGGATGTTTCCATTCATTGGAACCGAGGATAAACTTTCAGTGAAGATTTTACCAGTGAATCAGATCAGTTAGAGACTCACTTAGATGTAATATTAGTTCATTAACAAAGTTTAAGTGTAATATTTCTGTTTCATGTTGTTTGGGTACTTTCAGGAATTTGAATCATTTTTATGTAGAAACATAGAACCTTCAGATTACAAATTATTTTGAGGCTGAATGTTAAATCTTTTCACTGATTCCATTGATAATAAACTCTATAAACTCTGATGTAGACGTAGATGTGAACCAGTTCATCAGACTAAATGGTTCATGACTAAACTTATGAACATCCCTGAATGATGAAACCAGGGCATGAACACACATTCTCAACTAAAGTTATTAAACTTCTCATTAGAAACCTTAATTCAATTAAGTTGAACCCGTGAAACCGATGACGCTAATGAGCATTAAAGAGCTGCTTTCATTTTTCACTCATTCACGTGTCTCTGATCATCTTTCTTTAACTCCCGTTCATACCCCTTGGGTCATTATACCTCTGGGAGTTATTTGGTCCTTAATCTAATGTTGAGGCAGAAGAAGAGATATGGATCAGGGTTCTGGTTATGGATCAGGGTTAAGGTTACAGGATAGGTGCCAGGGTTTGGCGTTTTGTTCATAACCCCAACCCTGTTGAGCAGCATCCAGTTTTTGTTCTTGTTTTTGTATAAATGTGCTCCCGTGAAACATTCACCATCCTGCTCCCACCTGGTTATTTTCATGTTCCACTCCTTTACCACCAGATCCTCACATTTATAATGTGATTTTTCACCATCCATTCCTCAGGAAAATTAAACCTGGACCTGGAGTCTATTTTTATAGTGTCAAATAACAAAGATTAAAGTCTTCATTATCTACCAACATTATATCAACCACCTAAAATGACAGAAACCATCTTTGTTGGGGCTTCCACTGTATTTTCTTTTACAGTGTATGGTCCAACATGGAACCTTTCAAAGGACTGGTGCCGACATCTGTTTACAAAAGTGCATTTCAAAAAAACTTTGCAATTTGTCATTTGTGTGATTATTTCTAAGGTGATGATGAAACAGTTTCCTAGGGCCCCAACAGACTGTAGAATCTCCTCCATGAATATCCAAGTTTCAGAGCTCATGGTAGTCCCTCCACCAGCCTGAATAATGTAATGTGTGATATTTGTCTGTGTGTATACTGTGTAGATGCCCTAAAATGTAAATGTCAAGCTGTCTGGGGGAAACACAGCCTCGGCTGATGGACTGCATCGCTCTCTAGCAGCAGGTTTTAGTTCCTCTGTTGCCTGTGAAATATATTTGGAATGAGAATTTGTTGTAGAGCGAGAGGTGAAACCAATAGATTTTCAGACGTAGCTGTGATATTGAGCAAATAGGTGATTCAGAGATTCACGCTGACATTCAAACACGGCGAGACAAGAGAGACGGGACTCGAGGAATAAAAAGCGTGTAGAGCTCAATAATTTAATAAAAGAGGAACAGACCTGAGCTGGTTTGATTCTTTGATCCAGTGTTTCCCTCTGGCTGCTGTTTGTCTTTATCCAGGTTCAGAACAAACTGGTGAAAAGGTCCAGGTCTAATGTCTCCTGGAGGAATCTGGTGAATGTTCAGTGATTTAAATCAGTCTGGAGCTGGTGGAGGATGAATTCCTTCTGTACTTTGGAGAAGATGAACCATTTGATCATTTCACCATTTGGTTAATAATGATTTATACATTCAAGACATTGTTAGTTTCAAAGGTTTAATCTTTTTTTTGTCACTTAAAATTATTTAGACATTTTTAGGTAATGTGAGAACATTTCCATCATGTTTAATGGTAATAATTCATGCAGCAGAGAGTTAAACATCACCTAGTGCTGGATGACGTGAACTTTAAAAGATTTTTAACTACATTGAAAATTTAATGACTGATACAAGAGTGGAAAAAACAGCAGCAGTTATTTCAGCAAGAAAAAAACAAATAAATAACTCAACCTGTCCCCTCTAAAGGAATTATGACGAAAAGTGACTTTGGATCCACATCGGAAGGAGGTGGGTTCATGTTATAAAGACTGGTATCTGTAATCCAACATATCTTCTATAAGTTTTATTTGCAGCCTCTGAGCTCCACTCCTGGCTACTTTTATTTTTATAAAATAGGATTACAGCCTGAAATACCTCCATTTTCTTTTAGGATTTGAAGCAAAGCATCTATATAAAATACAGGAGACTATCGTCGGCATATTCAAACATTTTTTATTTGCTTTAATCCGTCTCTATGAATGTGTTGCTGTTGTGGCCCGGAGCATTTCTACCACCCACTGCCTCTGCTCCTCTTTATCTGTGGACATGTTCTGGTTAAATCTGTGGTTGCTTTGCTGTTACTTTCTGCCGCTGTACATTTTTATGCACAATTATATATTTAATAAGTAAATCTTATAAAACTCAGAAATGTTTTACACTAATAAGATAAAAGAAACAAGTTTTAAGTTTAATCACAAACTGAACCTCATCCCAATAAAAATGCATCTCCAAAAATAATTCACCAATGTGCCCTGGATGTAAAACCGAAGAAGGAACATTTATGCATTTACTTTGTTTTATTGTGAATCATTAAAACCTTTCTGGGCTTCAGTTCATCTTTTTACCAAATCAGTTTTACAATGAGAGTTTGGTTTAAATCCATGTTTTAATTTACGTACCTGGCTTCTATTTAGACAAAAAAATAAATGGAGATTTCTAATAATTATTTCATATTATGCAAAAATCATGTATCGAAAGCTGAATTACCTCCTTTGTTTAAGTTGTTTGTCGACCACCTTACAAAATGTTTCCCTTAGAGAGAGTCACATATAAAAAATATGGTGGGGAAAAGTTTTTTGTCATAGGAGCCTTTACTTTCCCATCTTAATGAGCTATGATAATGATTGTGATTTTAGTTCAGAGTTAAAGTTATGAGTAGTTAAAGTTGTTTGCTGAGTGATTGATTGAAGGGTTGTTTTACTGCTTTGTTATGTTTTTGTTTATTATCTGTTTTTCTTTTTTGTTTCCTTTTTATTGGCAGAGGGTCCACCTGGTGGCTGTGGAAAGTGTGTATATATATAGTGTGTGTGTGTGCATATGTACCTATAATCCACATACATTAATAAAAAAGAATTAAGAAAAAGAAACTTTTTACAGTATTAATATATTAAGTATAGTTTCATCTCATTCAGTATATTTTTATATTAACACATTTATCTACATAAACAATAAATAGCATGTTTTATACTGTAACATATATATAGTATATTCACTCATAGCCACGTTGCCCTTTGCTTTTCTGTAATTACCCTAAATAAGGTCACAAAGGACCGCATGAGAATCCCTGCTAATAAATGTATTTTTTTATTATGAGGTCTCAGCCTGATGGTAGGAGGGGAAGTAAGTTTCATAAGAGACAGACACAGAATGAGAGCGAAGAAGGGCAGTCAGATCTGAAAGGAGGTGTCAACCCGCCCTGCTCCTGATTAACTATTTACAGTTTAAGATTAGAGACGGCATGAATTATTAACAAGGCACTCACAGCTGAGACACACTGGAGGGAAAATAAAAACGAGGGAGGTAACGGAAGAAGGGACGGAAAATGAGATTCAGGGAGAGAAATGGAGACGTAGGAAAGAGAAGTTCAGAAAAAGAGAGAGAAGTCAGGGAGAGCTGGAGGTCATTGATTTAACAGAGAAAGAATCCTCAGTTAAACCAGGATCATGTTCTGCCCCAGTTTAGATCAAACTTTCTCTTATTTTCTTCTTCAGGTGGATTCTAATCTTCAGGTTTGATGTCGAAGAGTTTCACTGAAAACAGCTGATCTTAAATGAAACGTTGTTCAAAGCCTCAAATCAGTTCATGAAGCAGGAAGTAAAGTAGCAGCTGTTAACAGGAGAAAGCTGAAGCTGCTTAGCATCAGCAGCTGCATTTAAAACGTCATTCTCTCTTCTTCTGTCTCTCTGAGTCTTCTGTCGCTTCGTGTAATCCATATTATTTAAAAGACATGCTCTAGTCTGAGACTTTAGTCTTAGATTTAGACTTGGGTTTGGATCAGGTTGTTCATTTTGGACTTAGTGAAACTGTTCACACTGTGATCTGGACTTGCTTGGTCTTAGATGTGATCTGGTTTTTAAGTCTTGGTTTGGGAATGATTTTACTCTTGGTTTTGGACAAATGTTAGAGTGGTTTCTGTCTGAGTTTAGACTGGTTTTAATTAGTTTGGCACTGGTTTTGGACCTGGATTTGGACCATGATAGTGACGGACTTGGCTGAGGAGTGGTTGTTTCAGATACATTTTGTATTGATCTGAGTCTTGGTTTGGGACTTGATATTTAGACTGCATGGACTTGGTTTTAACATTTTTGTTTTAGTTGTACATTGGATTTAGTCTTGGTTTTGGTCTTAGTGATGGACGTATGTTTGATTAGGTTTTGGACAGATTTTGCATCGGTTTAGACTCTGTTTAAGACTTTATTTCTCAGTCTGGGGAAGTTTTTTGACTTGAGTTTGGACTCTTTAAGGTTGGTTTGGGCAGATTTCAGACTACCTTTTGACTGAACTGGACTAGTTTTTCTTAAAACAGGTTTTAGACCAGTTTGAGTCTTATTTTGGACGGACTTAGATGGTTGGGCTTGGTTTTGGACATATTTTAGACTAAACTTTAGATTGGTTTAGGCTCAGTTTTAGACTAGACGTGGATCATTTTTGCTCTGACTTTAGTCTTGGTTTTAGACCTGATTCTTGTGTGTTTTTGACAGATTTTTACACATTTGGGTCTTTGATATGTTTCATATGTAGCTTCTTGTTTTCAGTCTGCCTGAGGTTGATATTAGTCCTGATATCTGGTGCAGGACTCCTGGTTCTTCTGTATGTTTGTATGTTTAAGCTGAGACTCTTTGGTTATAGATCTGAGGTCTAAAGTGATGCTGATTTAGCCTCGAACACTGGAGCCAATAAACTTCATGGTCATCTCTAAAGGAACTCTGTGGGACTGGAAACCTCCTGTGGATGAACACTGATGGCAGCTTGTTTCCTGCAGTTATACATTAGAAACTAAAAATACTCTGACATTTATTGATTTGAGGATTTGAGAGTAAATTTTGATCGATGAGGGAAAAGGAACTGACCTCATCCCATCAGACCAGTGAGAGCCTGCGAAGCAATAATAATCTGCCTGGTGTCTCTTTATTTATTCATAAAGCCTTGTTTTGCTGAGCAGGCATCTCACGGCACAATCAATCTTCACAATCATGTTTTGTCAAGCTCTGTATTAGCGGTGAACTGCTGCAGCTGGGACAAGGAACCAATGGGACCCTGGTGGTTGTGTTTTGGGGGGGTAATTCCTTTTTCCTTCCTTTCAGATTCCTCATGTCTGAGATCATTATTTCTGGAGTCCTTCCACAAATAAACCCACAAACAAGAGATAAAAAGAGAGAAAACTGTTCCAGATGGTGATTAAGACAAATTAAAAATAAAAAGGAATATTTAAAGAAGCACACACCCTGGTGGGACCAGTGTGAATTAATCAAAGCAACTTCATTATCAATAGAAAACTTGAAGAGCCAAAAAGCTTTTTAAGGCAGCGTTGGGGTGTGCTTAGTGGATTTAAGGTAACACTCGATGAATTATTTATTCAGACTAAAGGTTTGTCCCTGAATGACCTTTTCCTGGTTTAATGAAGATTAAATAATTAAATAAATGCGAGACTTTTTGCCCCCTGGGCTGCTTTCATCTGACCTACTGAATATTATTCACTACATTATAAACAGGCTTTCTTCCGGAACAATGCACCCCAGAGAAAAACAGAAGTCGAGATGAGCACAAGTCTCTGAACTACTGAGAGGACGTGTGATGATCAGGACTCACTCTGGGATTTGAACCTGCATTAAGGTCTCTTCTGCTCTTCAATGTGTCCTGTATCATCAGTGAAGGGAAAGATTCCTCTTGAGCTTTGGTGACACTGTAGAACATGTTAAAAAACATAAAAATGTTGGGCAGTTATATCTAGAGACACATCCATGATGATCATCAAGGTTTAGACTCATCTGTCCACTAAACATTGTCCCACATGTTCTTTGTGGACAGAGAGCAGTGTCTTTGGTTGTTGAGTGGATTCATCAACATGAACATCAGCCAATGTGAGAGAGGCCTTTAGCTGCTTAGAAGTTCCCCTGGGTTCCTCTGGTTCCTCTCCCACTATGATGGAGTGATGTTTGTTGGTGGACCACTCCTGTGGAGGGGAACAGTCGTCTTCAATCTGTCTGACTCTCTGTGGATTATTTGTGGCTTCCAGACTCTTTACAGATGGTTGTGGAACCTTTTCCAGCCTGATGAGCAACAACAACTCTTTTTCTGAGCTCCTCACAAAGCTCCTTTGATCTGTTGTCATCACACACAAACATGAGACAAATCCCTGATTTATAGAAACTAAACCAGGACCTGAGTCTCATCACATTCATGGAAACACTTGGTGTGTCTGATTAGTTCCAATCTTTGTGTAAAAATCTGTTCATATTTTGAGTCTTTTTATGCAGAAATGTAGAAAATTCTGAGTGAAACTAAAACTTTCTATGCAGCTCTGTATGTGAACACGTCTTTGGCACCGGGATAAACACACAAACATGAAGTTTGATCTCCAGGGTCAAGGACTGCTGCAGAGTGCTGCCAGTAAATCGAGTTTACCTTTACGTTTCACCTCCAAGATTCAGTTTAATGAAACTGATTCAGAGTGTAGTGACAGCCTGTGTGTCTCATGCTCATATATTCTCACATGTGTTCTACATCTAGTTCTAGTCCTAATGAACCATTAGAGAAAACAAACTGAGCGTAGTGGCTGTGATCAGCTGAGACACATCTGTCCAATATGTCACTTTAGCTTTAAGACTGAATCTGCAGAAAATTGTACCGTGTCATTCATTCATTCATTCATTCATTCATTCATACGTTAATGGTTGTGTAGGTGGTCTGTCCTCCGTAATCATGACGAGTCGACTGTGACACAGATTATGATGGAGATGGTGATAATGACAACGACAGCAGGAACATGAGCAAGGAGTTTCTGATAGCTGTGGAACCAAAATGAATAAAACATCTCATCTCTTCTCCAGAGTACTTTGAAATGAGCACTTCTTTTTTTTCCAACCTGTGATAGAAAAGAATATTACACCGATCCTCTGCCTAATACGATATACTGCAAAATACCAAATGTGGCTTTTCACATTTTCCATCATCTCTTTATGATCTTTATGGTTCTAAATGATGATGGTCTCATTCTTATGCGCAGCTTTTCTACTACTTACTCAAAGGTCGTTACAGTCATAACAGTAAGACAGCATTAAGTATCAGTGAGTTGTAAACAGTTCATTAGTGGAGTTCATGTAATGCACAATTGAAATCAGATACTGTAGTGAAAGACTTCTGATAACGTTCTGTATCGGTTGGATCATGACTGGATGATTAATCAGTGTTGGACTTCAGTGCTTGTTTCTGCTGCCATCCAGTGTTTAAAGTCTTCAGTCTTAGAGGAGGGTAACATATTCGAGACATGTTAACTTTTCAAAGGAGAGCACTCTTCTTCACGTATCACTAAACACCAAGAAAATAGTCGGTGTCTGGATACTGTTCTTCTTTTCTTCGAGCGAAGGACAAGTTTCATGAACATTGTTTCTTTTGTTAGAATAATCATGTGGATGGACATGACATCATGACTGTGTTATGTATTAATTATAAATAGAAGGTAGGGGTAGCGCTAAATAAGCACCGCTCCATCCTACTCCTTTTCAAGTTTTGGGATATTTGCCTTGTAGGTGTATTTTAGGTGATTATTTGTGAATTCTCTCTCTAAACTTAATCAAGAGGTGACAGGTTCGGCCTAAACAGAGCCACGAATACGTCATTAACAGAGCAGGAAAACATACCAAGACTTATGCCTCACTGCTGCTGATCTGTTCAAAAGATGGAATTACTACACGTGACTTGAGTTCAAAGCCGAGCAGATGAGTCCTCTTCCATATCGGTGATTACGCTGATACTCGTTAACTCGTTATTTCCCCTTCAGAGACAGATGAGCTCGATAGAAATCACCACGTCTACCTTCAGCTAATCCTATCAGGGAACAAAGTGCCACATGAGTCAGATTAACTCTTTCAGGTGGTGCATGGAGCTGAAGGCAACAGATTGTCTTAGTGAGCTGCTGTCACAAACAGAATCCTCCACATCTCCGTTCAGCAACGTCTCATCGTTACTACATCATGAACTAAATTTAAGTCAGTACATTTGAGACCGGCTCATATGTATTTGGTTGGTCTCATAGAAGCATCGAGGATGAATCCTAATGTCTGGTCCTGTGGTCTGGTTCATGTTCTCCTCAGGATCAGCTGATAAACCTCATCCACTTCTAAACTCATTTTTCTTTCATACATCTATTTGTTGGTGAGAGCTGGTCTCTAGTGGACGTCCCAGGCTCTGGTTGCCAAGGTAACCACCTTATATATTTCCCTAGTGAAGAGAAAATACCATTAACGACACCAACCCTAACATCTGGGTTCAGCAGATGCTCCCAGCAGCAAACAACATGATGGGTTTGTTGGAGGCGTTAACCTAAACCAGCTAATGTTAACCAAAACTACCAGCTAACTCAAACATAAACCAGCAGGATTTACCTGGAACCAGTTTATATCTGGGACCTCTAATAATGTTGGATGTCGTCTGTGATCTTAATCCGCGTGAATCAAAATCGGCGAGTTTTTTCTTCTTCTGGTTTATTTTCTGTCTCTTGTCTCTTCAGAATCCTGAAGGATATTTAACAAATCAAGGTGTAGACAGATGTTAGGGACAAAGCGGATCAATTGACTCAAAAATATACTTTATCAATTAGAAAACTAAAACTGTCTCTGAGTCTCAGTGGACTGAGGTGGAATCCTTCTGTTTGTAGCTGACATTTTGTCTCCATCAACGTCCCAGGCTCTGGTTGCCAGGGTAACACTCTTGTATATTTCCCTTGTGGACGGACGAAGCTAGCTCTTCATTTATATGAAAAGAAAATTCCCCCGATACCGCTCCATGTGGTTTTCCAGACACTCTGGTAGTACGAGTCAAAGTGGTGGACGGTGTTTCCATCAGGTAAATGTTTGAGGAACTCTGTGTTTGAATCACGTGTTAAACACCTGGACCAGTCGCTCCCATTCATCGTGATTTGTCCACTTTATGAACTTTGTGTTTAGTGGTAATGAGCTAACATGATTAAAAAAAAAAAGGTGCTAAACTAACATGATAAATGTTTCAGAGATGCTGTAATTTTCTATCCTGGAAGTCTGAAGAACTTAATGCGTAAAGTTTATCTGGAGATTCTCTGTTAGGAACTGATTCTGCTCCAGCAAAGATCTGCCAGACCAATCAGATCGTGTGGGCGGAGCTGAATGTGTTTTTGCTAATGTTAGCCAACATGCTATAGTTGTCGGTTTTATATTGTTTAAGATCATTAAATTGAGTCAAACACTTTCCAAATAAATGTCTGTTATTTTTCCTTATCATAATGAAATCCAGATGTTAGTGGAGTCTGATTCTGACCATAACTAAGTCTGGTTACATCAGGCTAATAATTTCTAGCTGTTTCCTGGTAGATCCAGTCATGCCATGCATAGCTGCATATTATCCCAGCTCTCCTTTATAACAGCGGTGGACTATGAGCTCCTCTGATGTCTGTAGAAGTTAAGCTACAATGATTCGTGCAGTTTCTGATATTAGTTCAGTTTGTGGTGAGGGTTTATTACAACAGTTTTGATGTCACGTCTTGTTCAAAGAATGCTCCAAAAATCCACTAATAATGTCCAACTAATATCACTGCAGTCACACTGGCTACAGACTGAAGGCTGATGAAGGCTGGAGTTCATCTCCCGTTGGATAGAAAAGGTCCTTGAGCAGGACAAACTGATCCCTGCGCCTGGAGTCAACGGAGGGGAAGAGAACAAACCTTTGGTGGATCAATAGAGTGTTAGAGAAGTCGGATGGTGTGCAGCAGAAAGAAAGGTGAGTTACCTTGAGATGGCCCAGCACTCCTTGCAGCTGGCTGTCGTTGGTATTTATACCTCTGTTTATAATGAATTTCTCTCAGTTTAATGTGAACATCCTGCATGTGGCCGTTGTTCCCTCTGAAGCTCTCTGAACACCTCCGGCTGTCTGTTAACACCCAGGTGGAAATGATGAGGATTTATAATGGATTTGTTCTAATAAATTGCTGTAATGACTTCTGGTGTCGCATTTTAATGCTGCCGTGAGCTGCTCTCGACATATTTCCAGGTACTTCACAAAGATATATTATTGAAGGAGGACTACACTAAATCTCATTATCATTAAAGTTATTATTTCCAGCGTGACCATGTCCTCTCTCTGCTCCCCCCTCGGGCTAACTTCAATTTAATTTGACTTTAATTTCTTTTGACTTTAATTTCTCAGTCAAAACTGATCAAATCCGTTTAAAACAAACTTTGGGTTTTTTGGAGGTGGTGTGCTCTGAATGAATCATGCTCATGAAGTTAATTATCTCTGATATTTCATGAGAACTACGACCACCATAGCATCATATCAGACCAACAGTATATCTGATGTGAATTAACAGAACATCTCCAATGTTACAACTTTAGCTTAAAACCAAAAGGTCCATCTACACAACAGCAACAGCAGTTCCATCCTGGCTGGTAGGAATCCACAGCTGGAAAGAAAAGGTTTCAAGCACCTTCTGGACCAAACCAGATCCCCACAGCGTGTCGCAGTAACAGCAGAGGACATTTCAGGAATCAAGGTTGACTCGAGGTTGAAAATTTGAACCTAGAAAATCTTGCTGAGGAAATCTCCATCTTCTTCTGGATCGTATAATGAGCTCAATGGTAGAATGTGATGATGTCCAGGAGAAATAAAATGTCCAAAGGTTGAATTGTGTGTACGTTGCCTCCTGTAGTGAATCAGTAGCATTTTGGAGCCAGATTCACCTTAAGAGGTAAAAAGGTAACTTGGAGGAACTTTGGGTTCTTTGGTTTGATCCTAATGTCCAGATGGAGAGTGGACCTGGTTCTGTTTCACTAGAACCTTTGGAGAACATGTGAGCTCTGTGGTGTTTCTAGGAACTCTGGGTCCAGGTCTGGTCCAGGTCTGGTCCAGGTCTTGTCCAGATCTGGTCCAGGGGCTGATGGATGAGTTCAGAATGATGTCGTTACTATCAGGGTGGTTTCTAGTCTCTGATCTAGAAGATGTTTTAGTTCATCACTAATTAATCAGACATAGTGGTTCTGAAGTCTGACCCACAGAGACCAGGGTCCAGAGAGACCAGGGTCCATAGAGACCAGGGTCAGGTACATGGACCTGATGGTTCTGGATCTAGTCCTGATTTATTCATCTTTTTAGATGAGACTAACCTCATAATATGAGGAGGCTCCGCCATGGTTCCATCTAAAAATGACTCAGGGTGATTTCCATCCAGACCTTCTATGATCACTTTTGATTACTGCTTCACAATCTTGACTATAAATACTGAAAAAAAATCTAATTTTCCTGAAGTGATTCTGATCTTGGGTGAAATGGAAAAGTCCTCAGCAGAACCTGTTAGTGTTCTTTAACCTTATTTATACTTCTGTTCTTTCCCAGAGACAATGAGCTCAGTACGATTAAGGAAAGAAATATTAAAGAGGGTGAAACAGACACAGTCAGTACGTTTACATGCAGATAAAAAAAATGAGCCTAACCCTAACCCTTATTCCGGCTTTAACTGGACAAATTAAATTCACGTAAACACGTTACTTTGACTAATATCAGAGTTCTCCTTATCTGACTAAACATGATTAAACATTTTCTCCTACATGTAAACACTTAATCTGACTTTAACTACACAACATATGTGTTCATGCTACACAACCTAGGAACAAAAACATCCAAGAAAGCTGGTCACAGAAGAAGAAGAGGGTAAACGGAGCTGGTAGAAGAACCACCTGAGGCATCTATCTGCACCAGAAGTAGTGCCACATTACGTATGAGATTAAAAAGGTTGAACTATTCTCCATCTGGTTGTTGTCTAGAAGTTGGTCTGACACATGAACAACTCTTGTTTATTATATGAAGTAATAGGTCAACTAGAAAGGAGCTGTATTAACCTGCCGACAAGACACATATCGCCCCCTAGTGTGGAGGAGGAGGACGTGTTCCCATCAGTTATTAGATTTTCTCCGCTGCATGTAAACATTCATAAAGTTCAGTTTTGAGCAAAGCTCCATTAAACTGTGGATTTAAACGCACTGATTCTTTCTGAAGTCTGACAGGCAGCAGGATAGATGACCAGAGGTTGTAGACAGACTGGCTGGTAAAAAACAGTGTTTCCTGTAAAAACAACAAAAACTTTCATCTTGGTTCTGATCCAGGGGTTTGATAATAAGTCTTTGATAATAAGTCTGTCCTAGTCTGGTGCTTTCTATTGTTTCACTGCTTTTACGTATTATTCTCTTATTTTACCCATGTACAGCTCTTTATTTCAGCTAGTTTTTAAAGTGCTAAATAAATAGAGCTGAGTACAGTGGAACGTACCTCTAATGTCTCCTGTTCTGTCTTAACAGAACCCCCCCCCCATCCGCCTCCTTTGAAGCTGTCAAGTGTTAAATCTGCTGAAGCTGATTCACTTTGAAGATCATGCATGTGTATCATTGAGGATGAACGGACGCGCGGCATTAACTCACAGAGGTTGAAGGGTGAGTCAAGGCCGGTCACCACATCAAGGCCACGCCGGCTCCATAACAGCGTTTAATACCGGGATAACATGGGGGGGTTGGTTCAAAGATGTGCCTAATGCTGCGCTCCCCTCTGAGGATCCAAATAACCGCTCAAGGCCAAACTGAAATCCCTGGTCGGACGGGAAGAGGTGGAGGAAGAGGAGGAAAACAGAGAGAAAGAGAAAGAATGAATTCTCAGACGACATTAAAACATCTGCCCGTCCTCTAACTGACGGATGTTTCTTCATTTCATCATGTTTTATGTCACTGTTTGGTCGAACATCAGCATCTTAAAATAAATCTAGTCTCTGGCCTCGTCCACATCAGCTCCATTTGACTTCATTACTTTCATTTTTCTGACTTTATGCAGCCACATATCATCCTCACAAAACCCTACAGGTCATATCCAGAACATTTCATCTCTGCCCTGGATGTTTGTGCTGTTTCACCCACAATTAACAGAAACTGATAAACTTCTGTTTCATGGACCATCAGGAGGGTTTCGTCTGGACGGTTAGAATAAAATCAGAACCAGGGGTTTCCTTTGAGTGAAACTGTTCTGCTAGTTTCTCGTCAGACTCTGGTCTGACAAGAAGATAAAAGAAAAAACAAACCCAGAGAATCAAACTACTGCTGAGATCAGTTTGGTAAAAGCTGAACCAACATTTCTACGTGTTCCTTCTCATGGTCCAACATCTCTGCAGCTCAGCAGGAGGTGGAAACACAAAAAACCTCACATCAACTTCTCAAGCTTCAGGTTTAGACATAAACGGTTTTAGAGTTTTTCCTCCATTCCAAGAGAGAAAGTGATGTTTACGTTATAGGAGGAATCAGAGTGTTTAGTCCTCACGGAGCAGATGGATTCATTAGCACATGATTAGTAGAGTTACCACCAGAACCTCTAATCCTGCTCTCATTCAGCTCTTCATTCTGATTATTGACTGTTCACAAGTTCATTCTAGCACCAGCAGCAGCAAGGTGTACCTAATAAAGTGGCCAGTGCATGTGTCTCTCAATAGCAGCTTTGTGATGATAAATCATGTTTTTTCTAAAATAACCACTGCTCTGGTTTTAGTGGTTCAGGTGGTTGAGTGGTTAATGATAATAATAATAATAATCTTGACTTGTCTTGACTGTTCCATTGCACTGGTGCACGGTGACAAACTGTCTTTATTCTGACTTCAGGAACATTGGACAGACCAGTTCCCTTAGAGCGAAGTGCACGAGAAGGAGCATAAAAGGCCAAAAACCGGCTCATTCAGATAAGATGCATTAGAGGTTTGTAGCAGCAGCTTGAACTCAGCTCTAACCTGCCCAATATACTAACATACTCGTATTTACCAGCTCTGGTCAGAATACGAGCTGCAGCATTCTGCACCATCTGCAGGCCTTGAAAACATTTTTTTTGTTGTTTTTTTTTTTTTTTTTTTGTTTGCAATCCTGACAAAAGGGCAAAGCAGTAATCGAGTCCAGAGGTCACAAAGGAGTGAACGAGGACCTGAGCATCCTTTGACGACAGGATCGATCGGATCTCTGCAATATTTCTAAGATGAAAGAAGGACGCCGTTATCGCCTCCTTGATGTGCAAATCAAATGCTACGGTGAAAATAACACCAGGAGTTTTCACTCTGTCTCTGCAACAGTCATTCAAGGACAAAGCAAAATCATCAAACAGCAGAATTCAGGAGCAGGAAGTGGTTGGATTCTCCTCCTTAAACAAGATGCTGCCTGTGTGACCGAACAGGAAAACTTCAGACTGGTCTGATCTGATCCATCCTGGTTATTAGATGATAATATATGTTATCATCATCTCTATTAGAGAACCTCTAAGCTGTGACGTCTCCTGGTGGCAGACAGAGACTGGACAGACTCTAATTTATCACATTCACCTCTTCACCTCCTGTGTGAAAATGACATATAATAATAAATGTGTTAAATCTTCACAACTCTTAGGGCTGTATGAAAAGAAGACTTATTTTGTGACCTTCAGGTCACATGGGTCCAGAAAGCGGAGCTGAAACTAAGACACCTGGACTCGTTTGGTTTCATATCATCATATTTGATCCTTGAGGTTTGATCCTTAAAAAACTGTTCTGATACCATCTGATACTGGACATCTGCCCCCTGGTGGACTCATCCAGACTCTGCACCCACTAGCTTCTGGCAGCCATTTCCAAGATGGCCGCCTTCATGGACTTTCTAGTTATTTTTTTGTTGTTGTTGTTTTTTTCAGGGAAATCTTTGCTAAATATTAAGAATATAATGTAATTTATGTAATAAATAATAAAGTAATATTTACTTCAGCCTTATCTAGATACCGAAGGTTTACTGTCTGTAATCTTCATTTTGCCACAATGACAAAGATAAAAATATCATCTTAAAATAGTCAGATTTGTTTTTCTCTATTTTAGTGGAAGCTTTGAAATATTAATGTGATGTTTCTCTCTAATGTTGAAGATGATTTCCATGTTTGTCTGAACAACAGCAGAAACAAAAATAAAAAGGTTGTGAAGAGGAACCTGTTTTAGAAATACTTTCTACAATATAATATAAATAATATGAATGAACAAAAACAAAATAATAAGATATATATATAAGATATATACAATAGAAATCGAACCAAACTGTCTGAAATGCTCCGATTATTTTTACTTATTTATTTTTGGTTCTAAATTTACAAACATTAAATTGTGATCATTCATTTTCCATAGAGCAGGTTTACATTAGTAAATATAAATGTTCTTTAATACCCAGTCCTGTTTGTGGTCACAGAGCGCCCTCCAGAGGCAGATCTGAGAACAGATCGGACCATGTTTATAATAATCAGGATGATCCGTGACTGAAGATGAATCTAACTTTCATTCTCTTCACTTTTATTAAATGTGACAGCCTTTGAATTTCTAAATAATACTAAAAATAAATAAATGTTTGTCCCTGAGAAATAACATGACTGATCATATTTCTCTGCCTGTGATGATGTGGTGAAGTCAGGTGTAATTTCTGTCATATCTTCACAGATGTTATTTAGTTTGATGCATTAAGTACAAATACTGTTCACATTACTCATGAAAATTAGAAATAAAAGTTCAAATACACAAGAAATAAATAAAAAAATACTAGGAACTTTACCCCCCCATAATAAAACTAAATAAATGTGGTACATGCTCTCACTGTCCTGCAGAGGGCAGCAAAACACTATCTATCTGTCTATCTATCTATCTATCTATCTATCTATCTATCTATCTATCTATCTATCTATCTATCTATCTATCTATCTATCTATCTATGAAGGCCAAAAGCCGCCCACCAGAGGCTGATCTGGCCCGCGGGGCAAAAATTACACTGAAGACATTAACTGCAAATTTTCCAATAAAATTTACTACGTTTCCTTTCACACAATTTTAATAACAGGTGTGGTCATAAGAACATTTAGACAATTGCACTTCTTTTTCTTAAGAAACATCTGGTTGTAAGATTTTGTAATAGCGCAGGTTATTAAATGTGAACACGTTCATGATGTTCTTCTTTGTGCTAAAACAAAGGGAAACATTTGAAATTCTCATTATTTGAGGGTCTGGCCCCTTGAGATCACATTGTTCTGTACGTGGCCCCTGAACTAACGTGAGTTTGACACCCCTGGTCTAAGAGGAGGTCACACTCCTGGTTCTCCTCCTTTTTCTCCACTTCCATATTCTTCTTCTACTTCTTCTCATCCACCTCCTTCTTCTTGTCTTTCTCCTCCTTCATCTTCTTCCCTCTCATCATTGTTCTCCTACTTTGTTCTGTCCTCATCTCCTCATTCTTCTTTTTCTTCTCCTCCTCCTCCATTACCCTGTACTACGTTTCTCTTCCTCCTCCTCCTCTTCCTCCTCCTCCTCCTCTTGGTCATCTTCTTCTTCTCCTCCCTCAGTCCAGCCTCCAGGAGACAAATATAGAGGAGGAGCTAAAAGCTGGAGATCCTTCATAGGAGCTGAGAGAACAGACTGAGCTCCATCATCATGGATCAGCTGACTCCTCTGACTCCTCCTCTGACTCCTCTCTGACTCCTCTGACTCCTCTCTGACTCCTCCCTTCTGACCCCATAAAAAGCGTTGAATAAGATCAGCAGAACTTGTAGAATTTCTTGAAGACGTTTCATCTGAGTAGCTTCTTCAGTTCTGATGAACTAGTGGGAAATTGAGGTTTAAATAGGAATAAACTCTGTGGGTAAAACCCACAAGAAACTTGCTTGACTCCCTTCTGATTCCTCCTCTTTGACTCCTCTGACTCCTCCTCTCTGACGCCTCCTCTCCTCCCTGACTCCTCTGACTCCTCCTCTGACTTCTCCTCTCCTCTCTGACTCCTCTGACTCCTCCTCTCTGACTCCTCCTCCCTGACTCCTCCTCTCTGACTCCTCCTCTCTGACTCCTCTGACTCCTCCCTGACTCCTCTCTGACTCCTCTGACTCCTCCTCTCTGACTCCTCCTCTCTGACCCAGTCTGCATGTATAGAGTTGAAATGATCTAAAATGAATGTTTCAGTTCAGAAGAAGAATCTGAGATAATCT